>NC_061509.1:289874634-290174634 GCF_022539505.1 Lolium rigidum | reverse complement strand
ACTCTAGTTCTGATGTACTGTGTTTCTTGTTGATGCTGCTCCTGCTGGTGCGGTTGTTGTTGCACTGGGAGGTGCATCACAGAAACGTCGCCACAAAAATAAGGTTTGTGTGGCGCACCTGGCCGTGCGTCACAGAATTAAGGTTTCTGTGGCGCACCGTGACTGGTGCGCCACTGAAATAAGTAGTTCTGTGGCGCATGTGATATGGCTGCGCCACAGAAATAGGTGCGCCACAGAATTATGTTTTGGTGCGCCACAGAACAATCTACAGGTATACTCGATTTTGTGCTCCCTGGTGTATTATACAGGTTTTATACTGGTTTTATACACCGTATACATGTTATATACTGATATAATATAGACAGATATAATATGGACATATATAATCATCACATCATCATCACATTACTTAGAGCCCGATCGAGTTATACATATAGCTCCATACAACTCATAATCTATGCAAATTAATTAAGTTCATCATCTCTAGATACAAATGAAGTGACACCGTCCGCCGCCTACACTAGGATGAAATAGAGTACCGCCGCGACGGTGGTGAGCAAGAGCGAGAGCACAAGGAAGGTCTTCATCTTGCTCTTGTTCGCTTGGTGCTTCCTCCACTTGGCAACCGCCTCGTGTCTAGTCGGGTACCCTTTGTAGCAGCTTGCCGCCGAACTTGTGCACTTGTTTCTTGCACTCCTCCCACTCCTCGTACACTCCTGGAACCCGCCCCTCGAACACGACGTAGTACGTCATCTCTATGGACACAAGGCATATTAGTATATAACGCAATGGAAAGAGTTAGAGGGTTCACATGCATACATATTCACAAGAATTAAAGCAACGAAATAATAATAAACCTAAAAGACATATAGCATCGGTATCACATAAGTAATATGGTTCAACGATAACGACTACAATAGTAATTGAAGTCCAACAACGATGACCACCGTTTCGAGCAAATTAAGCAAGTTTAGTTTACAACACGGTACAAATTGTCCATCGATTCAAAGTAATGCTAGGCACACCGGCCTCGGTCAACGAGACGTCTTCTTGAGCGGCTCCGGGAACGGCTTGTACAAGTCCTTCGTCGTCCACGTCCTTCCATCACCCCGCCTATGTAGGCGTTCTTCGATATCCCTCTTAGACAACCCTCTGAGTTGGTGTAAGAGCCCCGATGCGTTGGATACATCTTGTAAGATAATTTCCGAGAGCTTTACTTGGATGCGATGGAAGTCTTCTCTAAGATCATCATCATTGATTTGCCTCGACATTTTAATGGGGTCTCGCTTACTAGGTGGAAGAGACATCATCTCTGCATCCTCGACAAACCCTTTAAGGTGATGGAGGACATAGAAGGCATCCTTAATGCTGCCAGCTGGCTGCTTGATACAAGGGAAGTCGATCACGTGCTTGAACCCGAGCTTTTTAGTGTCCGGCCTGATATATTGCCCATTCTTGTCGAAGGTGCCTCCATTTTTGGAGTAGCCAAGGATAGCCTCATCGAGAACATCCCTTATTCTCTTGTAGTCTTTCTTTGTCGTCGTACTCGACGAGTCGAAATACTGGGCTAGTGACCACTTCGGATCTAGGATGATGAGTGTGCAGTATTTGTCCCTGCTCAACACATGCAATTGAAATGGAATGTTGGAAATGATCGGAAATGGAAGAAATATATAAGAAAGCATAAGTTACGACGGCTGTGAGCGGATGTGTACTTACTCGGGAAAGACAGGCAGAAGAATGGTGTTGCTCTCTTTGTACATGAGCATGAAGTTCTGGAGGTACCGCACCGCCTTGGTCCATGTCCTTGAGCCGTCCTGGAGCTGGCTATCGCGCATGTAGTAGGGATCCGCTACCGCGATGTGGCGGGGTCTCTCTCTGTTGATCTTCATCTAAAGATTGATCGCGTATAGGCGGACCAAGTTATAGTCGAGCCGTTTCGAGTGAAATAGATTGAAGACGTCCTCGAACGCTATGAAGAAGATATCCGCGGGGTCTTCATGGACGAAGTTCTGGTCGGACGGCACCTTGACCGAGAACACCGGGTAATTTGGATCCTTTTCTTTAAGAAGGACGCTCTCTAGATAATTAATAGAGTGCTGCAAAGGGAGCATTGGTCCACTTGCGAGGTGTTCCATGTCCGGAGGTAGTATCGATTTACCAGCTTCATGACACCGGGGCAAGCCATCCGGTGTAGGTGGTACCATGTCGTCGTCCCGGATCCTCTTAGGAGCAGGCTGGCTCGAAGATGCGCCCTTCTTGGCTCCTCTCTTCCTTGCCTTCTTCACCCGACCTACGGGGGTGCTGGTGGTGCTGATGGTGGTGCTTCGGGTGCTGCTGGGGTCGGTGCTGGTGGTGCTTCTGAGGTTGCTGGGGTTGATTTGGGTGGCTCCCCGATGATCGTCTTACGCAGCGTGTTAGGGCTGAAAACGGTAGCGGGCTTGACTTGAGCTGGATTGCCAGCCTCCGGAGGAGTGTCTTGAGAAAAACCCGTGAAGACCAGGCGCTGCTTCGTGACTGTAGTGGGATGACCAAGATGATCGCCGTGAGTGCGGAAGGCTTGTTCATCCATAGGAGGCATGTACATATCTTGGCTGTAGGCGCCAGTGTTGATGTAGGCATCGATGTCATCATCATCATCTACATCGTTGCCATCAAGTGGCGCCATGTCCTGGACCTTAGGTGGTGGCGGTCCCGATGCCACCGCTTGGCGTACCTTGCGTCTGGTCGACGGTCGTTCCGGTAGCGCTCCCAACAACTGTTTGTGGCGTGTGGTGGTGGCGGCGATCGTCGGTTCCTTCCGGGTGGCGGCGGCGACCGCCGGTTCCTTCAGGGTAGTGGGGGCGGCGACCGCCGTTTCCTTAAGGGTGTCGTCGGCGCCGGCGATCTTGGGCCGGATGATAGGGAGGTGGCGCCGGTGCTTTTCTTAGCACTCGGAAGACCCCCCCCCCCGAACGAATCTGGTTCTTCGGCCATTTCATAAGCCATGAGGTGCAATCCCCAAGGGACAAAACGTCGCCCTCGTCTATGCCCGGAGGTTGAAAGGGGGGGATGGCGTAGAGGTACTCTGGCACTACCATTACCAACTTGACCTTCACCACGTTTTCCGCCAATGCTTGCCGTGCATAACGCGGGAAGCCATGACGATGCCGCTAGCAACTTCCACCAACTTGCCGCCGGGCTTCACCGTTTGCAGAAGTATGCACTGTTCATCCTGAGTCAAGGGCGCCATGTTGGGCATCGTGAGATGGCAGTCACGAAAGGCATATATAGTTAAAGAAGATGACGCGAAGGAGTAACTAATGAGTTTACCTTCTGGATGGCGTCGATCTCGGCTACTGTCGATACAAGGGCGGCGGTTGGGGGCGTCGATGCGACCAGTTGGAGCTGCGGCGGCGGTTGAAGCTGCGGCATCGGGTGGAGCGGCGGCGTCGGGTGGAGCCCCGACACCGGCGTCGGGTGGAGCGGCAGCGTCGGCGACACGTGGAAGCTTGAGTTGCCGCCGGCGATGCCGGGCACATGTATCGGCCCCACTTGACCTCCCGCATTCCAAGCAGCTAACCCCTCCATCAACCCGGGGGGATGATCCGCCGGATCTTCTCGTCCAATAACTTGTTCATCATCTCCGTGTTCTCCACGGGCTTTTCGGCCACCAGCTTCTCTAGTGACTCCACCTTCTTCTTCGGCTCCCGAACCTCGGATTTATCCTTAGACGACGACCTCCTCTCCAGCTTTCTCGTCTTGGCATCCGATCCGTAGTACTCGGATAGCTTCATACTTGTGCCAAAGCCGGACACACGGCCACCCGACGTCGGTGGCTTTTCCAGCTCCCTCTCCTTGTATTTGTTCGTCGCCCTGTTGAAAGGCGTGTCCCACGGTTCCGTCGACCCCCGGGACGACGGGCCAGCCGTACAACTAGCCTTCAACTCATCATCCTTCGGACAAAGGAACTTAAGGTTAGCCCATTTGGCTTCATTGCCTAATGAGATGAGCGAAATAATATAGACTATCCTTATCGGGTACTTCTCGAAATTCTTCACGTCTTTGTGATCCGTAATAAATTCCCCCGTCTTCCGATCTAAGTAGTAGCGGGACCGGACAAAGTTCCTAGCCTGTACATCCTCGATTTTGTGCCAGGGGTTTTCTTTCCCCAGACGTACCATCTCGGCATCCTCCTTGTCCCAAGTGGGCTGTTTTCCTCGGTAACCGCCGCTTCCGCAATGGTGGGTCCCTAAGTTCAAATCTCGCATTTTCTTCCCCAGGCGGTCCATTTTTTAACAGTGTCAGTCTCTAAGTAAGACTTGAATGCATTAAAGTCTTCTAAGGAGAGCGACGGGTCTTTGCTACTTATCCTCTCCCAGCTTTCACCGGCATCAATCTTATTCTTCAGCCGGTTCTTCCAGCTGCTCAAGGCGGTGCTCATCTTCGTGAGAGCTAAAGAGTCCACCTTCTTATTGAACGGCTCCGGGAACGTGTATCGTTGGTGAAGCTTTTGGAGGAGGGATTTGGCGATAGCCGCGTTCTCCTTGGTTCTGAGGTCCTGAGTTAGGATCGGCACGGTTTCACGGACGATGCACCCTAGTTGCATGCCGTACCCTTTCGCAACCCACGAAGGCTCCATCGGTAGGCCACTTTCGGGGACTACCGTGAAAGCATCGGTGACGTTGGCAAGCACTTGCGGCCTCCGATCCCTCCTTGGCCTCCTCCCCGTCCTCTTCTTCTTACCCTCCTGAGGGTTGCCGCCGCTATCACCTTCCGTGCGGTTGGCCACGTTATCTTCACCGGTCTCTTCACCGGTCTCGGCGGCGTCGTCCCATGTATCGTCATCTTCGCCGGTGTCGGTGGCGGCCCCCCGGCCCTCTCCCTCGGAGGCGGCGTCCCGGCCCTAGTCGGTGTCGTCGGTGGCCCCCCGGCCCTCTCCCTCGGAGGTGGCGTCCCGTCCCTCTTCCTCATCGCCGGTCGACTCGGCGGCGGCCTTCCGGGGCCGCTCGTAGCCCTCCCAGAAGTCCTTGTTGGCCTCTCTCTCTTCTTCGTTATGGCTCCTGGGCTTAGAAGTGTTGCCCGACATGTTTATTTGCACTTCATTAAAAAGAGGCAAAAAGTTAGTACAAAAGTCAACCAAAAAATTCGGCTTGACCTTTGCTAATTTTTCTACGTAGGAGTGCCCATTTCTCAACCGAAACGGAAGTTAATCAACGCTTCGGGAGAAATGGGCAACTCAATGAAATCCATGCAAAAATATCCACCATATACACCATATATCCAACATATCCACCATATATCCACCATACAAAGTTGCCCATCTACAATACATCAAACAAAAGCCAACATAAACCTGGAGCATCTATTTCAGCATATTTTTTTTAACCTAGAGCAGTACAACAACAATGACCTTCTTAACCTGGAGCATCTATTTCAGCTTATTCACCATATATCCAACATATCCACTACAACCTGGAGCACTAAAAAAACCAGAGAACTGCACTTCAAGTTTTTAACTAACATGAATTCATTATATATGGGCAGTAGCATTGGTACAACATATAGAGAACTGCACAAAAGCATATACAAGATAATGAGCATGAGCATGATCATTTCATAAATGAATTCAAACAGTAGCATTTCATGTACTAGTAGCATTATATGCTTCTTCATAACCAACAGCTATGCAACTTGGTTATAGAGCATAAACAAGCATACAAGCTTATAGAGCAAGCCAACCAAGTAGCTACGCCAACATGTGACCATGAGCATCATTTATTTCCTAGCATCCGCATAGAAGCATTACATAAACCCTTTTATTCATCATTGCATGGAAGCATTACATCAACCCTTACATTACATAATTATTCAGACAAACTAGGACACACTAAAACTAGATGGCTGAAACTACAACAAACTACAACAAACTAGGATACCAAATCTTTGATTTTTTCATGCCCTTCCTCAGCCAGCACAAGATAACTCCAGCTTTAACCTTTTCTTCAAGATTTGGTTCTACATAGTAGGGCAACACCTCTGTGGGTCCTCCTTCCCTCAACTAATGCTTATACTTTTTCAGTTTGGGAATGGGCTTAGGTCTGGATTTTGGAACTGGGAGAACTTGTGTAGTGTATGTGAACACACCTAGCTGGTTCAAGCCATTTGCTGCTTCTTCTTCCTTGAACCTGGCAGAAGAAGCTTCCCTCTCTTGCACACTTCTCCTACGATACACTAGCAACTCCTTGTCTGCCCTACCCATAGAAAAAGTCTTGGAAAGAGTGGCATCCCTAGAGCCAGAGGCACCACTGGAGCCAGTGCTCCTCCACTTTGCACTCCAGGACAGGTTGTCCATGTTTGGTGTGGTTTTCTAGTTCACTACACTAGGCATTTATATAGGATGGAGGGCATGCACAGAGGGTATGAGAACACAAGCTGAACAGTTGTGTTACATAGGATAATGCCATCAGTTTCTTTTTTGAATTGTGATGTCAATCCACAAGAGGGAGAATATTCTCCAAAATGGGTCAGAGACAAGACATTGGGAATATTCCCCAAAATGGGTCAGGAGAGACTGTCCATTTTTGGTTCAGGAATATTCTTCAAAATCTGTCATATTTGGTCAGGATCAGAGACAATGTACTGATGGTTCTTGCTAGGCAGAGCCATTTTTGGTTCAGGAATATTCTTGCTAGGGCAGAATTTAGACACTTAGCAAAACAAAACGGTTTACTGCTGTGTCCTGACAGATACATAGCACTAGTCTAGTGGTTAAGGCCAATGTTAGGCAGTTAGTAGCTAGGTTCGAACCCTGGCTGCCACACAATTTTTATTCCTTTTTTCATATTTTAGTTACATTTCAATAAATAACACAACATTATTTAGTAATTAGTAGGGAATTATAAATTACTTGTCTCATACAAACATGTTCTTGTTTCTCTCACACACATGCATGTACTTGTCTAACACACACACTCACACACATGTGATAGACAAAAAAAAGATATTCTTCGTCCCGGCTTCGAGCTCTAGCGTCTCTTCGCAATCTTCTTGCCCTTTCGGTTGTTGGAGGTTGAATACTTTATGCCGGCTGATACGTCTCCAACGTATCGATAATTTCTTATGTTACATGCTTGTTTTATGATGATACACACATGTTTTATACATACTCTATGTCATATTTATGCATTTTCCGGAACTAACCTATTAACGAGATGCCGAAGAGTCAGTTGTTGTTTTCTGCTGTTTTTGGTTTCAGAAATCCTACAAAGGAAATATTCTCGGAATTGGACGAAATCAACGCCCAGGGTCTTATTTTTCCACGAAGCTTTGATACGTCTCCAACGTATCTATAATTTCTGATGTTCCATGCTTGTTTTATGACAATACCTACATGTTTTGTTCACACTTTATATCGTTTTGATGCGTTTTCCAGAACTAACCTATTGACGAGATGCCGAAGTGCCAGTTGTTGTTTTCTGCTGTTTTTGGTTTAAGAAATCCTACAAAGGAAATATTCTCGGAATCGGACGAAATTAATTCCCACGATCTTATAATTCCACGAAGCTTCTAGAAAGTCAAAGGGGGACCAGAGGAGGGCCCTGTGGGCCCCACACATGAGGCTGGCGCGGCCAGAGGGGGGGCCGCGCCCCCCTATTGTGTGGCGGCTCTGCAGCCCCTCCGACTCCGCATCTTCGCCTATTTAAAGCCTCCTGACCTAAAACATCGACACCGATTGACGAAACCCAAGAAAACCTTCCAGAGCCGCCGCCATCGTGAAACTCCAATTCGGGGGACAGAAGTCTCTGTTCCGGCACCCTGCCGGGACGGGGAATTGCCCCGGAGTCATCTCCACCGCCGTCTCCACCGCCATCTTCACCGCCATCGTTGTCTCCATGATGAGGAGGGAGTAATTCACCCCCGGGGCTGAGGGCTCCGCTGTAGCTATGTGGTTCATCTATCTCTTTATGTGATCTAGTTGAATATCATCTATGTGCTACTCTAGTGATGTTATTAAAGTAGTCAATTCCTCCTCCACGGTGTAATGGTGACAGTGTGTGCATCGTGTAGTACTTGGCGTAGGTTATGATTGTAATCTCTTGTAGATTATGAAGTTAATTATTGCTATGATAGTATTGATGTGATCTATGCCTCCTTCATAGTGTGATGGTGACAGTGTGCATCCTATGTTAGTACTTGGTGTAATTGCAATGATCTATCATGCACTCTAAGGTTATTTAAACATGAATATCGAATATTGTGGAGCTTGTTAACTCCGGCATTGAGGGTTCGTGTAATCCTACACAATTAGTGGTGTTCATCATCCAACAAGAGAGTGTAGAGTGGTTTTATTATGTGATCAATATTGAGAGTGTCCACTAGTGAAAGTAGGATCCCTAGGCCTTGTTTTCAAACATCGAATCTCCGTTTGTTTACTGTTCCGTTGCATGTTTACTCGCTGCCATACTTCATTCAGATTCCTATTGCTACTCATATTCATCCATATCATTTGCATCTCACTATCTCTTCGCCGAACTAGTGCACCTATACATCTGACAAGTGTATTAGGTGTGTTAGGGACACAAGAGACTTCTTGCATTGTGATCGCAGGGTTGCTTGAGAGGGATATCTTTGACCTCTTCCTCCCCGAGTTCGATAAACCTTGGGTGATCCACTTAAGGGAAAACTTGCCGCTGTTCTACAAACCTCTCGCTCTTGGAGGCCCAACACTGTCTACAGGAAAAGGAGTGTGCGTAGACATCAAGCTATTTTCTGGCGCCGTTGCCGGGGAGGAAAGGTAAAAGGTACTCACACTCCGGATCTCGGCTACTAAGCTATTTTCCGGTACCGTTGTAAGTGCTCGAAGCTATTTCCTTTAGATCCTGCAATTGCATCTTTTTGTTTCTTGTTTTACACTAGTTTGGCATAATGGAAAGCAACATGGAGCTTTTTATTCTTTTTCCTGAGTTAAGACATGGATGGTTTGATTCGAAAATTAAAAAACCCATGGAACATATTAGTATGAACACTTTGAACACCATTGTTGCTAATGATATGGAAAATTCTAAGCTTGGGGAAGCTGGTTTTGATGAGCATGATATTTTTAGTCCCCCAAGCATTGAGGAGGAAATTTTCTTTGATGATACTTTGCCTCCTATTTATGATGATTATAATGATAGTAGTCTTTTGGTACTGCCTCGTTATGGAGGATAAATTTGATTATGATTACAATATGCCTCCTATATTTGATGATGAGAATAATAATGATAGCTACTTTGTTGAATTTGCTCCCACTATTACTACTAAAATTGATTATGCTTATGTGGAGAGTAATAATTTTATGCATGAGACTCATGATAATAATGCTTTATGTGATAGTTATATTGTTGAGTTTGCTCATGATACTACTGGATATTATTATGAGAGAGGAAAATATGGTTGTAGAAATTTTCATGTTACTAAAACACCTCTCTTTTTGCTGAAAATCTTGAAGCTGCACTTGTTCTATCTTCCTATGCTTATTACTTTGCTCTTCATGAACTTGTTTATTTACAAGATTCCTTTTCATAGGAAGCATGTTAGACTTAAATGTGTTTTGAATTTGCTTCTTGATGCTCTCTTTTGCTTCAACTACTATTTCTTGCGAGTGCATCATTAAAACTGCTGAGCCCATCTTAATGGCTATAAAGAAAGAACTTCTTGGGAGATAACCCATGTGTTTATTTTGCTACAGTAACTTTGTTTTATATTTGAGTCTTGGAAGTTGTTACTACTGTAGCAACCTCTCCTTATCTTTATTTTATTGCATTTTTGTGCCAAGTAAAGTCTTTGATAGCAAGGTTGATACTAGATTTGGATTACTGCACAGAAACAGATTTCTTGTTGTCACGAATCTGGGCTGCATTCTCTGTAGGTAACTCAGAAAATTCTGCCAATTTACGTGAGTGATACTCAGATATGTACGCAACTTTCATTCAATTTGAGCATTTTCATTTGAGCAAGTCTGGTGCCTCAATAAAATTCATCTTTACGGACTGTTCTGTTTTGACAGATTCTGCCTTTTATTTCGCATTGCCTCTTTTGCTATGTGGGATGAATTTCTTTGTTCCATTAACTTCCAGTAGCTTTGAGAAATGTCCAGAAGTGTTAAGGATGATTGTGCCACCTCTGAACATGTGAATTTTTGATTATGCACTAATCCTCTAATGAGTTTGTTTTGAGTTTGGTGTGGAGGAAGTTTTCAAGGGTCAAGAGAGGAGGATGATACAATATGATCAAGGAGAGTGAAAGCTCTAAGCTTGGGGATGCCCCGGTGGTTCATCCCTTCATATTTCAAGAAGTCTCAAGCATCTAAGCTTGGGGATGCCCAAGGCATCCCCTTCTTCATCGACAAATTATCAGGTTCCTCCCTTGAAACTATATTTTTATTCGGCCACATCTTATGTACTTTACTTGGAGCGTCTGTTTGTTTTTGTTTTTGTTTGAATAAATGCTTGTGTGGGAGAGAGACACGCTCTGCTGGTTCATATGAACACATGTGTTCTTAGCTTTTAATTTTCATGGCGAAGGTTGAAACTGCTTCGTTAATTGTTATATGGTTGGAAACGGGAAATGCTACATGCAGTAATTGGTATAATGTCTTAAACAATGTGATACTTGGCAATTGTTGTGCTCATGATTAAGCTCTTGCATCATATAATTTGCACCTATTAGTGAAGAAATACATAGAGCTTGCTAAAATTTGGTTTGCATGATTGGTCTCTCTAAGGTCTAGATATCTTCTAGTAAGGGTTTGAGCAACAAGGATGACAATGTAGAGTCTTATAATGCTTGCAATATGTTCTTATGTAAGTTTTGCTGTACTAGTTCATACTTGTGTTTGTTTCAAATAACCTTGCTAGCCTAAACCTTGTATCGAGAGGGAATACTTCTCATGCATCCAAAATCCTTGAGCCAAACACTATGCCATTTGTGTCCACCATACCTACCTACTACATGGTATTTCTCCGCCATTACAAAGTAAATTGCTTGAGTGCTACCTTTAAATTTCCATCCTTTACCTTTGCAATATATAGCTCATGGGACAAATAGCCTAAAAACTATTGTGGTATTGAATATGTACTTATGCATTTTATCTCTTATAAGTTGCTTGTTGTGCGATAACCATGTTCCTGGGGACGCCATCAACTAATCTTTGTTGAATATCATGTGAGTTGCTATGCATGTCCGTCTTATCTTAAGTAAGGGCGATTTACCATGAGTTGAATGGTTTGAGCATGCATACAGTTAGAGAAGAACATTGGGCCGCTAACTAAAGCCATGATCCATGGTGGAAGTTTTAGTTTTGGACAAATATCCTCAATCTCATATGAGAAAATTAATTGTTGTTGAATGCTTAAGCATTAAAGAGGAATCCATTATCTGTTGTCTATGTTGTCCCGGTATGGATGTCTAAGTTGAGAATAATCAAAAGCGAGAAATCCAATGCGAGCTTTCTCCTTAGACCTTTGTACAGGCGGCATAGAGGTACCCCTTTGTGACACTTGGTTAAAACATATGTATTGCGATGATAATCCAGGTAATCCGAGCTAATTAGGACAAGGTGCGGGCACTATTGGTAATCTATTCATGAGGCTTGCAACTTGTAGGATATAATTTACATGATACATTTGCTTTATTACTACCGTTGACAAAATTGTTTCTTGTTTTCAAAATAAAAGCTCTAGCACAAATATAGCAATCAATGCTTCCCTCTGCGAAGGGCCTTTCTTCTACTTCTCTGTTGAGTGAGTGTACCCATTTCTCTCTATCTTAGAAGAAAACACTTGTGTAAACTGTGCATTGATCCTTACATACTTGCATATTGCACTTGTTATATTACTTTATGTTGACAATATCCATGAGATATACATGTTACAAGTTGAAAGCAACCGCTGAAACTTAATCTTCCTTTGTGTTGCTTCAATGCCTTTACTCTGAATCTATCGCTTTGTGAGTTAACTCTTATGCAAGACTTATTGATGCTTGTCTTGAAAGTACTATTCATGAGAAGTCTTTGCTATATGATTCAATTGTTTACTCATTGTCTTTACCATTGCTTTGAATCGCTGCATTCATCTTATATGCTTTACAATAGTATGATCAAGATTATGTTGGTAGCATGTCACTTCAGAAATTATTCTTTTATCGTTTACCTACTCGAGGACGAGTAGGAACTAAGCTTAGGGATGCTGATACGTCTCCAACGTATCTATAATTTCGATGTTCCATGCTTGTTTTATGACAATACCTACATGTTTTGTTCACACTTTATATCGTTTTGATGCGTTTTCCGGAACTAACCTATTGACGAGATGCCGAAGTGCCAGTTGATGTTTTCTGCTATTTTTGGTTTCAGAAATCCTACAAAGGAAATATTCTCGGAATCGGACGAAATTAATTCCCACAATCTTATAATTCCACGAAGCTTCCAGAAAGTCAAAGGGGGACCAGAGGAGGGCCCTGTGGGCCCCACACATGAGGCTGGCGCGGCCAGAGGGGGGGCCGCGCCCCCTATTGTGTGGCGGCTCCGCAGCCCCTCCGACTCCGCCTCTTCGCCTATTTAAAGCCTCCTGACCTAAAACATCGACACCGATTGACGAAACCCGAGAAAACCTTCCAGAGCCGCCGCCATCGTGTAACTCCAATTCGGGGGACAGAAGTCTCTGTTCCGGCACCCTGCCGGGACGGGGAATTGCCCCCGAGTCATCTCCACCGCCGTCTCCACCGCCATCTTCACCGCCATCGCTGTCTCCATGATGAGGAGGGAGTAATTCACCCCGGGGCTGAGGGCTCCGCCGTAGCTATGTGGTTCATCTCTCTCTTTATGTGATCTAGTTGAATATCATCTATGTGCTACTCTAGTGATGTTATTAAAGTAGTCTATTCCTCCTCCACGGTGTAATGGTGACAGTGTGTGCATCGTGTAGTACTTGGCGTAGGTTATGATTGTAATCTCTTGTAGATTATGAAGTTAATTATTGCTATGATAGTATTGATGTGATCTATGCCTCCTTCATAGTGTGATGGTGACAAGTGTGCATGCTATGTTAGTACTTGGTGTAATTGCAATGATTTATCATGCACTCTAAGGTTATTTAAACATGAATATCGAATATTGTGGAGCTTGTTAACTCCGGCATTGAGGGTTCGTGTAATCCTACACAATTAGTGGTGTTCATCATCCAACAAGAGAGTGTAGAGTGGTTTTATTATGTGATCAATATTGAGAGTGTCCACTAGTGAAAGTAGGATCCCTAGGCCTTGTCTCCAAACATCGAATCTCCGTTTGTTTACTGTTCCGTTGCATGTTTACTCGCTGCCATACTTCATTCAGATTGCTATTGCTACTCATATTCATCCATATCATTTGCATCTCACTATCTCTTCGCCGAACTAGTGCACCTATACATCTGACAAGTGTATTAGGTGTGTTGGGGACACAAGAGACTTCTTGCATTGTGATCGCAGGGTTGC
The DNA here is from genome assembly GCF_022539505.1 of Lolium rigidum. Classification (NCBI taxonomy): domain Eukaryota; kingdom Viridiplantae; phylum Streptophyta; class Magnoliopsida; order Poales; family Poaceae; genus Lolium; species Lolium rigidum. Next base: position 290,161,140 of record NC_061509.1, on the reverse strand, counting down.
TTGAGAGGGATATCTTTGACCTCTTCCTCCCTGAGTTCGATAAACCTTGGGTGATCCACTTAAGGGAAAACTTGTTGCTGTTCTACAAACCTCTGCTCTTGGAGGCCCAACACTGTCTATAGGAAAAGGAGTGTGCATAGACATCAAGCTATTTTCTGGCGCCGTTGCCGGGGAGGAAAGGTAAAAGGTACTCACACTCCGGATCTCGGCTACTAAGCTATTTTCCGGCACCGTTGTAAGTGCTCGAAGCTATTTCCTTTAGATCCTGCAATTGCATCTTTTTGTTTCTTGTTTTACACTAGTTTGGCATAATGGAAAGCAACATGGAGCTTTTTATTCTTTTTCCTGAGTTTAGACATGGATGGTTTGATTCGAAAATTAAAAAACCCATGGAACATATTAGTATGAACACTTTGAACACCATTGTTGCTAATGATATGGAAAATTCTAAGCTTGGGGAAGCTAGTTTTGATGAGCATGATATTTTTAGTCCCCCAAGCATTGAGGAGGAAATTTTCTTTGATGATACTTTGCCTCCTATTTATGATGATTATAATGATAGTAGTCTGTTGGTACCGCCTGTTATGGAGGATAAATTTGATTATGATTACAATATGCCTCCTATATTTGATGATGAGAATAATAATGATAGCTACTTTGTTGAATTTGCTCCCACTATTACTACTAAAATTGATTATGCTTATGTGGAGAGTAATAATTTTATGCATGAGACTCATGATAAGAATGCTTTATGTGATAGTTATATTGTTGAGTTTGCTCATGATACTACTGGATATTATTATGAGAGAGGAAAATATGGTTGTAGAAATTTTCATGTTACTAAAACACCTCTCTTTTTGCTGAAAATCTTGAAGCTGCACTTGTTCTATCTTCCTATGCTTATTACTTTGCTCTTCATGAACTTGTTTATTTACAAGATTCCTTTTTATAGGAAGCATGTTAGACTTAAATGTGTTTTGAATTTGCTTCTTGATGCTCTCTTTTGCTTCAACTACTATTTCTTGCGAGTGCATCATTAAAACTCATGAGCCCATCTTAATGGCTATAAAGAAAGAACTTCTTGGGAGATAACCCATGTGTTTATTTTGCTACAGTAACTTTGTTTTATATTTGAGTCTTGGAAGTTGTTACTACTGTAGCAACCTCTCCTTATCTTTATTTTATTGCATTTTTGTACCAAGTAAAGTCTTTGATAGCAAGGTTGATACTAGATTTGGATTACTACCCAGAAACAGATTTCTTGCTGTCACGAATCTGGGCTGAATTCTCTGTAGGTAACTCAGAAAATTCTGCCAATTTACGTGAGTGATCCTCAGATATGTACGCAACTTTATTTAAATTTTAGCATTTTCATTTGAGCAAGTCTGGTGCCTCAATAAAATTCGTCTTTACGGATCGTTCTGTTTTGACAGATTCTGCTTTTATTTCGCATTGCCTCTTTTGCTATGTGGGATGGATTTCTTTGTTCCATTAACTTCCAGTAGCTTTGAGAAATGTCCAGAAGTGTTAAGAATGATTGTGCCACCTCTAAACATGTGAATTTTTGATTATGCACTAATCCTCTAATGAGTTTGTTTTGAGTTTGGTGTGGAGGAAGTTTTCAATGGTCAAGAGAGGAGGATGATACAATATGATCAAGGTGAGTGAAAGCTCTAAGCTTGGGGATGCCCGGTGGTTCATCCCTTCATATTTCAAGAAGACTCAAGCATCTAAGCTTGGGGATGCCCAAGGCATCCCCTTCTTCATCGACAAATTATCAGGTTCCTCCCTTGAAACTATATTTTTATTCGGCCACATCTTATGTACTTTACTTGGAGCGTCTGTTTTTTTTTTTTTGAATAAATGCTTGTGTGGGAGAGAGACACGCTCCGCTGGTTCATATGAACACATGTGTTCTTAGCTTTTAATTTTCATGGCGAAGGTTGAAACTGCTTCGTTAATTGTTATATGGTTGGAAACGGGAAATGCTACATGTAGTAATTGGTATAATGTCTTAAACAATGTGATACTTGGCAATTGTTGTGCTCATGATTAAGCTCTTGCATCCAGTACTTTGCACCTATTAGTGAATAAATACATAGAGCTTGCTAAAATTTGGTTTGCATGATTGGTCTCTCTAAGGTCTAGATATCTTCTAGTAAGGGTTTGAGCAACAAGGATGACAGTGTAGAGTCTTATAATGCTTGCAATATGTTCTTATGTAAGTTTTGTTGTACTAGTTCATACTTGTGTTTGTTTCAAATAACCTTGCTAGCCTAAACCTTGTATCGAGAGGGAATACTTCTCATGCATCCAAAATCCTTGAGCCAAACACTATGCCATTTGTGTCCACCATACCTACCTACTACATGGTATTTCTCCGCCATTCCAAAGTAAATTGCTTGAGTGCTACCTTTAAATTTCTATCCTTTACCTTTGCAATATATAGCTCATGGGACAAATAGCCTAAAAACTATTGTGGTATTGAATATGTACTTATGCATTTTATCTCTTATAAGTTGCTTGTTGTGCGATAACCATGTTCCCGGGGACGCCATCAACTACTCTTTGTTGAATATCATGTGAGTTGCTATGCATGTCCGTCTTGTCCGAAGTAAGGGCGATTTACCATGAGTTGAATGGTTTGAGCATGCATACTCGTTAGAGAAGAACATTGGGCCGCTAACTAAAGCCATGGTCCATGGTGGAAGTTTCAGTTTTGGACAAATATCCTCAATCTCATATGAGAAAATTAATTGTTGTTGAATGCTTAAGCATTAAAGAGGAGTCCATTATCTCGTTGTCTATGTTGTCCCGGTATGGATGTCTAAGTTGAGAATAATCAAAAGCGAGAAATCCAATGCGAGCTTTCTCCTTAGACCTTTGTACAAGCGGCATAGAGGTACCCCTTTGTGACACTTGGTTAAAACATATGTATTGCGATGATAATCCAGGTAATCCGAGCTAATTAGGACAAGGTGCGGGCACTATTGGTAATCTATGCATGAGGCTTGCAACTTGTAGGATATAATTTACATGATACATATGCTTTATTACTACCGTTGACAAAATTGTTTCTTGTTTTCAAAATAAAAGCTCTAGCACAAATATAGCAATCAATGCTTCCCTCTGCGAAGGGCCTTTCTTCTACTTCTATGTTGAGTCAGTTTACCCATTTCTCTCTATCTTAGAAGCAAACACTTGTGTAAACTGTGCATTGATCCTTACATACTTGCATATTGCACTTGTTATATTACTTTATGTTGACAATATCCATGAGATATACATGTTACAAGTTGAAAGCAACCGCTGAAACTTAATCTTCCTTTGTGTTGCTTCAATGCCTTTACTCTGAATCTATCGCTTTGTGAGTTAACTCTTATGCAAGACTTATTGATGCTTGTCTTGAAAGTACTATTCATGAAAATTCTTTGCTATATGATTCAATTGTTTACTCATTGTCTTTACCATTGCTTTGAATCGCTGCATTCATCATATATGCTTTACAATAGTATGATCAAGATTATGTTGGTAGCATGTCACTTCAGAAATTATTCTTTTATCGTTTACCTACTCGAGGACGAGTAGGAACTAAGCTTGGGGTGCTGATACGTCTCCAACGTATCTATAATTTCTGATGTTCCATGCTTGTTTTATGACAATACCTACATGTTTTGTTCACACTTTATATCGTTTTGATGCGTTTTCCGGAACTAACCTATTGACGAGATGTCGAAGTGCCAGTTGCTGTTTTCTGCTGTTTTTGGTTTCAGAAATCCTACAAAGGAAATATTCTCGGAATCGGACGAAATTAATTCCCACGATCTTATAATTCCACGAAGCTTCCAGAAAGTCAAAGGGGGACCAGAGGAGGGCCCTGTGGGCCCCACACATGAGGCTGTAGCGGCCAGAGGGGGGGCCGCGCCCCCCTATTGTGTGGCGGCTCCGCAGCCCCTCCGACTCCGCCTCTTTGCCTATTTAAAGCCTCCTGACCTAAAACATCGACACCAATTGACGAAACCCGAGAAAACCTTCCAGAGCCGCCGCCATCGCGAAACTCCAATTCGGGGGACGAAGTCCTCGTTCCGGCACCCTGCCGGGACGGGGAATTGCCCCCGGAGTCATCTCCACCGCCATCTTCACCGCCATCGATGTCTCCATGATGAGGAGGGAGTAATTCACCCCCGGGCCGAGGGCTCCGCTGTAGCTATGTGGTTCATCTCTCTCTTTATGTGATCTAGTTGAATATCATCTATGTGCTACTCTAGTGATGTTATTAAAGTAGTCTATTCCTCCTCCACGGTGTAATGGTGACAGTGTGTACGTGCATCGTGTAGTACTTGGCGTAGGTTATGATTGTAATCTCTTGTAGATTATGAAGTTAATTATTGCTATGATAGTATTGATGTGATCTATGCCTCCTTCATAGTGTGATGGTGATAGTGTGCATGCTATGTTAGTACTTGGTGTAATTGCAATGATCTATCATGCACTCTAAGGTTATTTAAACATGAATATCGAATATTGTGGAGCTTGTTAACTCCGTCATTGAGGGTTCGTGTAATCCTACACAATTAGTGGTGTTCATCATCCAACAAGAGAGTGTAGAGTGGTTTTATTATGTGATCAATATTGAGAGTGTCCACTAGTGAAAGTAGGATCCATAGGCCTTGTTTCCAAACATCGAATCTCCGTTTGTTTACTGTTCCGTTGCATGTTTACTCGCTGCCATACTTCATTCAGATTGCTATTGCTACTCATATTCATCCATATCATTTGCATCTCACTATCTCTTCGCCGAACTAGTGCACCTATACATCTGACAAGTGTATTAGGTGTGTTGGGGACACAAGAGACTTCTTGCATTGTGATCGCAGGGTTGCTTGAGAGGGATATCTTTAACCTCTTCCTCCCTGAGTTCGATAAACCTTGGGTGATCCACTTAAGGGAAAACTTGCTGCTGTTCTACAAACCTCTGCTCTTGGAGGCCCAACACTGTCTATAGGAAAAGGAGTGTGCGTAGACATCAAGCTATTTTCTGGCGCCGTTGCCGGGGAGGAAAGGTAAAAGGTACTCACACTCCGGATCTCGGCTACTAAGCTATTTTCCGGCATCGTTGTAAGTGCTCGAAGCTATTTCCTTTAGATCCTGCAATTGCATCTTTTTGTTTCTTGTTTTACACTAGTTTGGCATAATGGAAAGCAACATGGAGCTTTTTATTCTTTTTCCTGAGTTAAGACATGGATGGTTTGATTCAAAAATTAAAAAACCCATGGAACATATTAGTATGAACACTTTGAACACCATTGTTGCTAATGATATGGAAAATTCTAAGCTTGGGGAAGCTGGTTTTGATGAGCATGATATTTTTAGTCCCCCAAGCATTGAGGAGGAAATTTTCTTTGATGATACTTTGCCTCCTATTTATGATGATTATAATGATAGTAGTCTTTTGGTACCGCCTGTTATGGAGGATAAATTTGATTACGATTACAATATGCCTCCTATATTTGATGATGAGAATAATAATGATAGCTACTTTGTTGAATTTGCTCCCACTATTACTACTAAAATTGATTATGCTTATGTGGAGAGTAATAATTTTATGCATGAGACTCATGATAAGAATGCTTTATGTGATAGTTATATTGTTGAGTTTGCTCATGATACTACTGGATATTATTATGAGAGAGGAAAATATGGTTGTAGAAATTTTCATGTTACTAAAACACCTCTCTTTTTGCTGAAAATCTTGAAGCTGCACTTGTTCTATCTTCCTATGCTTGTTACTTTGCTCTTCATGAACTTGTTTATTTACAAGATTCCTTTTCATAGGAAGCATGTTAGACTTAAATGTGTTTTGAATTTGCTTCTTGATGCTCTCTTTCGCTTCAACTACTATTTCTTGCGAGTGCATCATTAAAACTGCTGAGCCCATCTTAATGGCTATAAAGAAAGAACTTCTTGGGAGATAACCCATGTGTTTATTTTGCTACAGTAACTTTGTTTTATATTTGAGTCTTGGAAGATGTTACTACTGTAGCAACCTCTCCTTATCTTTATTTTATTGCATTTTTGTGCCAAGTAAAGTCTTTGATAGCAAGGTTGATACTAGATTTGGATTACTGCGCAGAAACAGATTTCTTGCTGTCACGAATCTGGGCTGAATTCTCTGTAGGTAACTCAGAAAATTCTGCCAATTTACGTGAGTGATCCTCAGATATGTACGCAACTTTATTTAAATTTTAGCATTTTCATTTGAGCAAGTCTGGTGCCTCAATAAAATTCGTCTTTACGGACTGTTCTGTTTTGACAGATTCTGCTTTTTATTTCGCATTGCCTCTTTTGCTATGTGGGATGGATTTCTTTGTTCCATTAACTTCCAGTAGCTTTGAGAAATGTCCAGAAGTGTTAAGAATGATTGTGCCACCTCTAAACATGTGAATTTTTGATTATGCACTAATCCTCTAATGAGTTTGTTTTGAGTTTGGTGTGGAGGAAGTTTTCAAGGGTCAAGAGAGGAGGATGATACAATATGATCAAGGTGAGTGAAAGCTCTAAGCTTGGGGATGCCCCGGTGGTTCATCCCTTCATATTTCAAGAAGACTCAAGCATCTAAGCTTGGGGATGCCCAAGGCATCCCCTTCTTCATCGACAAATTATCAGGTTCCTCCCTTGAAACTATATTTTTATTCGGCCACATCTTATGTACTTTACTTGGAGCGTCTGTTTTTTTTTGTTTTTTTTTGAATAAATGCTTGTGTGGGAGAGAGACACGCTCCGCTGGTTCATATGAACACATGTGTTCTTAGCTTTTAATTTTCATGGCGAAGGTTGAAACTGCTTCGTTAATTGTTATATGGTTGGAAACGGGAAATGCTACATGTAGTAATTGGTATAATGTCTTAAACAATGTGATACTTGGCAATTGTTGTGCTCATGATTAAGCTCTTGCATCCAGTACTTTGCACCTATTAGTGAATAAATACATAGAGCTTGCTAAAATTTGGTTTGCATGATTGGTCTCTCTAAGGTCTAGATATCTTCTAGTAAGGGTTTGAGCAACAAGGATGACAGTAGTAGAGTCTTATAATGCTTGCAATATGTTCTTATGTAAGTTTTGTTGTACTAGTTCATACTTGTGTTTGTTTCAAATAACCTTGCTAGCCTAAACCTTGTATCGAGAGGGAATACTTCTCATGCATCCAAAATCCTTGAGCCAAACACTATGCCATTTGTGTCCACCATACCTACCTACTACATGGTATTTCTCCGCCATTACAAAGTAAATTGCTTGAGTGCTACCTTTAAATTTCTATCCTTTACCTTTGCAATATATAGCTCATGGGACAAATAGCCTAAAAACTATTGTGGTATTGAATATGTACTTATGCATTTTATCTCTTATAAGTTGCTTGTTGTGCGATAACCATGTTCCTGGGGACGCCATCAACTACTCTTTGTTGAATATCATGTGAGTTGCTATTCATGTCCGTCTTGTCTGAAGTAAGGGCGATTTACCATGAGTTGAATGGTTTGAGCATGCATACTGTTAGAGAAGAACATTGGGCCGCTAACTAAAGCCATGATCCATGGTGGAAGTTTCAAATATCCTCAATCTCATATGAGAAAATTAATTGTTGTGGAATGCTTAAGCATTAAAGAGGAGTCCATTATCTGTTGTCTATGTTGTCCCGGTATGGATGTCTAAGTTGAGAATAATCAAAAGCGAGAAATCCAATGCGAGCTTTCTCCTTAGACCTTTGTACAGGCGGCATAGAGGTACCCCTTTGTGACACTTGGTTAAAACATATGTATTGCGATGATAATCCGGTAATCCGAGCTAATTAGGACAAGGTGCGGGCACTATTGGTAATCTATGCATGAGGCTTGCAACTTGTAGGATATAATTTACATGATACATATGCTTTATTACTACCGTTGACAAAATTGTTTCTTGTTTTCAAAATAAAAGCTCTAGCACAAATATAGCAATCAATGCTTCCCTTTGCGAAGGGCCTTTCTTCTACTTCTATGTTGAGTCAGTTTACCCATTTCTCTCTATCTTAGAAGCAAACACTTGTGTAAACTGTGCATTGATCCTTACATACTTGCATATTGCACTTGTTATATTACTTTATGTTGACAATATCCATGAGATATACATGTTACAAGTTGAAAGCAACCGCTGAAACTTAATCTTCCTTTGTGTTGCTTCAATGCCTTTACTCTGAATCTATCGCTTTGTGAGTTAACTCTTATGCAAGACTTATTGATGCTTGTCTTGAAAGTACTATTCATGAAAAGTCTTTGCTATATGATTCAATTGTTTACTCATTGTCTTTACCATTGCTTTGAATCACTGCATTCATCTTATATGCTTTACAATAGTATGATCAAGATTATGTTGGTAGCATGTCACTTCAGAAATTATTCTTTTATCGTTTACCTACTCGAGGACGAGTAGGAACTAAGCTAGGGATGCTGATACGTCTCCAACGTATCTATAATTTCGATGTTCCATGCTTGTTTTATGACGAGTACCTACATGTTTTGTTCACACTTTATATCGTTTTGATGCGTTTTCCGGAACTAACCTATTGACGAGATGCCGAAGTGCCAGTTGCTGTTTTCTGCTGTTTTTGGTTTCAGAAATCCTACAAAGGAAATATTCTCGGAATCGGACGAAATTAATTCCCACGATCTTATAATTCCACGAAGCTTCCAGAAAGTCAAAGGGGGACCAGAGGAGGGCCATGTGGGCCCCACACATGAGGCTGGCGCGGCCAGAGGGGGGGCCGCGCCCCCCTATTGTGTGGCGGCTCCGCAGCCCCTCCGACTCCGCCTCTTCGCCTATTTAAAGCCTCCTGACCTAAAACATTGACACCGATTGACGAAACCCGAGAAAACCTTCCAGAGCCGCCGCCATCGCGAAACTCCAATTCGGGGGACAGAAGTCTCTGTTCCGGCACCCTGCCGGGACGGGGAATTGCCCCGGAGTCGTCTCCACCGCCATCTCCACCGCCATCGCTGTCTCCATGATGAGGAGGGAGTAATTCACCCCGGGGCTGAGGGCTCCGCTGTAGCTATGTGGTTCATCTCTCTCTTTATGTGATCTAGTTGAATATCATCTATGTGCTACTCTAGTGATGTTATTAAAGTAGTCTATTCCTCCTCCACGGTGTAATGGTGACGAGTGTGTGCATCGTGTAGTACTTGGCATAGGTTATGATTGTAATCTCTTGTAGATTATGAAGTTAATTATTGCTATGATAGTATTGATGTGATCTATGCCTCCTTCATAGTGTGATGGTGACAGGTGTGCATGCTATGTTAGTACTTGGTGTAATTGCAATGATCTATCATGCACTCTAAGGTTATTTAAACATGAATATCGAATATTGTGGAGCTTGTTAACTCCGGCATTGAGGGTTCGTGTAATCCTACACAATTAGTGGTGTTCATCATCCAACAAGGGAGTGTAGAGTGGTTTTATTATGTGATCAATATTGAGAGTGTCCACTAGTGAAAGTAGGATCCCTAGGCCTTGTTTCCAAACATCGAATCTCCGTTTGTTTACTGTTCCGTTGCATGTTTACTCGCTGCTATACTTCATTCAGATTGCTATTGCTACTCATATTCATCCATATCATTTGCATCTCACTATCTCTTCGCCGAACTAGAGCACCTATACATCTGACAAGCGTATTAGGTGTGTTGGGGACACAAGAGACTTCTTGCATTGTGATCGCAGGGTTGCTTGAGAGGGATATCTTTGACCTCTTCCTCCCTGAGTTCAATAAACCTTGGGTGATCCACTTAAGGGAAAACTTGCTGCTGTTCTACAAACCTCTGCTCTTGGAGGCCCAACACTGTCTATAGGAAAAGGAGTGTGCGTAGACATCAAGCTTCCAGAAGTCAGAAAGGGAAACGAAGTGGGGCGACGAGGCGCCGAAACAACAGGGCGGCGCGGCCCAGGCGTGTGGGGCCCTCGCGTCGCCCCATGACCTACCCTTCCGTCTACATATACCCTTCGTCGAGAATACCCCAGTACCGAGAGCCACGATACGGAAAACCTTCCAGAGACGCCGCCGCCGCCAATCCCATCTCGGGGGATTCAGGAGATCGCCTCCGGCACCCTGCCGGAGAGGGGAATCATCTCCCGAAGGACTCTTCACCGCCATGGTCGCCTCCGGAGTGATGAGTGAGTAGTTCACCCCTGGACTATGGGTCCATAGCAGTAGCTAGATGGTTGTCTTCTCCTCATTGTGCTATCATTGTCGGATCTTGTGAGCTGCCTATCATGATCAAGATCATCTATTTGTAATGCTACATGTTGCGTTTGTTGGGATCCGATGAATATGGAATACTATGTTATGTTGATTATCAATCTATCATCTATGTGTTGTTTATGATCTTGCATGCTCTCCGTTATTAGTAGAGGCTCTGGCCAAGTCGTTACTTGTAACTCCAAGAGGGAGTATTTATGCTCGATAGTGGGTTCATGCCTCCATTAAATGCGGGACGAGTGACGAAAGTTCTAAGGTTGTGGATGCGCTGTTGCCACTAGGGATAAAACATCAATGCTATGTCTAAGGATATTTGTGTTGATTACATTACGCACCATACTTAATGTAATTGTCTGTTGTTTGCAACTTAATACTGGAAGGGGTGCGGATGCTAACCCGAAGGTGGACTTTTTAGGCATAGATGCATGCTGGATAGCGGTCTATGTACTTTGTCCTAATGCCTAATTGAATTTCACACTACTCATCATAATATGTATGTGCATTGTCATGCCATCTTTATTTGTCAATTGCCCAACTGTAATTTGTTCACCCAACATGCTATTTCTTATTGGAGAGACACCACTAGTGAACTGTGGACCCCGGTCCATTCTTTACATCGAATACAATCTACTGCAATACTTGTTCTTACTGTTCTCTGCAAACATCATCATCCACACTATACATCTAATCCTTTGTTACAACAAGCTGGTGAGATTGACAACCTCACTGTCACGTTGGGGCAAAGTATTTTGGTTGTGTTGTGCAGGTTCCACGTTGGCGCCGGAATCCCTAGTGTTGCGCCGCACTACACTCCGCCGCCATCAACCTTCGACGTGCTTCTTGGCTCCTACTGGTTCGATAAACCTTGGTTTCTTACTGAGGGAAACTTTCCGCTGTACGCATCACACCTTCCTCTTGGGGTTCCCAACGAACGCGTGTTGTACGCGTATCAAGGCTAAATTTCTGGCGCCATTGCCGGGGAGATCAAGACACGCTGCAAGGGGAGTCTCCACTTCCAATCTATTTTCTTTGTTTTTGTCTTGCTTTATTTTATTTACTACTTTGTTTGCTGCATTATATCAAAATACAAAAAAAATTAGTTACTTGCTTTACTTTATTTACTATCTTATTTGCGTTCCCCATATTAAAAACACAAAAAAATTAGTTACTTGCATTTATTCTATCTAGTTTGCTTTATTTACTACTACTAAAATGGGTACTCCTGAAAATACTAAGTTGTGTGACTTTACAAACACAAATAATAATGATTTCTTATGCACACCTATTGCTCCACCTGCTACTACAGCAGAATTCTTTGAAATTAAACCTGCTTTACGGAATCTTGTTATGAGAGAGCAATTTTCTGGTGTTAGTTCTGATGATGCTGCTGCCCATCTTAATAATTTTGTTGAACTTTGTGAAATGCAAAAGTATAAGGATTTAGATGGTGACATTATAAAATTAAAATTGTTTCCTTTCTCATTAAGAGGAAGAGCTAAAGATTGGTTGCTGTCTTTGCCTAAGAATAGTATTGATTCATGGACTAAATGTAAGGATGCTTTCATTGGTAGATATTATCCTCCTGCTAAAATTATATCTTTGAGAAGTAGTATAATGAATTTTAAGCAATTGGATAATGAGCATGTTGCCCAAGCATGGGAAAGAATGAAATCTTTGGTTAAAAATTGCCCTACCCATGGACTGACTACTTGGATGATCATCCAAACCTTTTATGCAGGATTGAATTTTCTTCGCGAAACCTATTGGATTCAGCTGCTGGAGGTACTTTTATGTCCATCACTCTAGGCGCCGCAACAAAGCTTCTTGATGATATGATGATTAATTACTCTTAATGGCACACGGAAAGAGCTCCACAAGGTAAGAAGGTAAATTCGTTGAAGAAACCTCCTCCTTGAGTGATAAGATTGATGCTATTATGTCTATGCTTGTGAATGGTAGGACTAATGTTGATCCTAATAATGTTCCTTTAGCTTCATTGGTTGCCCAAGAAGAACATGTTGACTTGAACTTCATTAAAAATAATAATTTCAACAACAATGCTTATAGGAATAATTCTGGTAACAACTATAGGCAATATCCTTCTAATAATGGTAATGGTTATGGTAATTCTTATGGGAATTCTTACAACAATAATAGTAATGCACCCCCTTGTCTTGAAGCCATGCTTAAAGAATTTATTAGTACACAAACTTCTTTTAATAAATCTGTTGAAGAAAAGCTTGGCAAAATTGATATACTTGCTTCTAAAGTTGATAGTCTTGGTGCTGATGTTGATCTTTTGAAATAGAAAGTTATGCCTAATGAAAATAAAGATATTAAGTCATTTGCTACAGCAAACTCCATCCAAGTTAGAATTAATGAGAATATAAGATTGATGGCCGAATTGCGTGCTAGGTGGGAAAAAGAAGAAAATGCTAAAGAGAATAATATAGCTAAAGTGTGGACTATTACCACCACTAGTAATGATAATGCTTCACATGTTGACACACCTCCTACTATCAATGGTAAAATAATTGGTGTTGGCAATGTTTCTACACCTAATGCAAAGCTTGCAAAACTGCCTAAAACTGCTAAAACTGCTGAAACTGCCTGTGATAAAACTGCTGAATTTTTTTCCAATATTGGGGGCAATGATCCCATTACTGTAGATTATAATGGTTTAGATTTTGATCATTGTCACATCTCTGAAGTTATAAAGTTCTTACAAAAACTTGCTAAAAGTCCTAATGCTAGTGCTATAAATTTGGCCTTTACAAAACATATTACAAATGCTCTCATAAAAGCTAGAGAAGAGAAATTAAATCGTGAAACTTCTATTCCTAGGAAGTTAGAAGATGGTTGGGAGCCCATCATTAAGATGAAGGTCAATGATTTTGATTGCAATGCTTTATGTGATCTTGGTGCAAGTATTTCCGTTATGCCTAGGAAAATCTATAATATGCTTGACTTGCCACCATTGAAAAATTGTTATTTGGATGTTAATCTTGCTGATAATTCTACAAAGAAACCTTTGTGGAGGATTGCTAATGTTCACATTACGGTTAACAATAACCTTGTCTCCATTGATTTTGTTGTATTGGATATTGAATGCAATGCATCTTGTCCCATTATATTGGGAAGACCTTTTCTTCGAACTGTTGGTGCTATTATTGATATGAAGGAAGGTAATATTAAATATCAATTTCCTCTCAAGAAAGGTATGGAACACTTCCCTATAAATAGAATGAAGTTACCTTTTGATTCTATCATTAGAACAAATTACGATGTTGATGCTTCATCTCTTGATAATACTTGATACACACTTTCTGCGCCTAGCTGAAAGGCGTTAAAGAAAAGCGCTTATGGGAGACAACCCATGATTTTACTTCTGCACTTTTGTTTTATATTTGAGTCTTGGAAGTTGTTACTACTGTAGCAATCTCTCCTTATCTTTATTTTGTTACATTGTTGTGCCAAGTAAAGTCTTTGATAGTAAGATTCATACTAGATTTGGATTACTGCGCAGAAACAGATTTCTTGCTGTCACGAATTTGAGTAGTATTCTCTGTAGGTAACTCAGAAAAATCTGCCAATTTACGTGAGTAATCCTCAGATATGTACGCAACTTTCATTCAATTTGAGCATTTTCATTTGAGCAAGTCTGGTGCCCCTGAAAAATTCGTCTTTACGGACTGTTATGTTTTGACAGATTCTGCCTTTTATTTCGCATTGCCTGTTTTGCTATGTTTGATGGATTTCTTTATTCCATTAACTTTCAGTAGCTTTGTGCAATGTCCAGAAGTGTTAAGAATGATTATGTCACCTCTGAACATGTGAATTTTTGATTATGCACTAACCCTCTAATGAGTTGTTTTGAGTTTGGTGTGGAGGAAGTTTTCAAGGATCAAGAGAGGAGGATGATACAATATGATCAAGGAGAGTGAAAGCTCTAAGCTTGGGGATGCCCCGGTGGTTCATCCCTGCATATTTCAAGAAGACTCAAGCATATAAGCTTGGGGATGCCCAAGGCATCCCCTTCTTCATCGACAACATTATCAGGTTCCTCTAGTGAAACTATATTTTTATTCCGTCACATCTTATGTGCTTTACTTGGAGCGTCTGTATGTTTTTGTTTTGTTTTGTTTGAATAAACTGGATCCTAGCATTCATTGTGTGGGAGAGAGACACGCTCCGTTGTTGCATATGAACACATGTGTTCTTAGCTTTATTCTTAATGTTCATGGCAAAGGTTAAAACTGCTTCGTTAATTGTTATATGGTTGGAAACAGAAAATGCTACATGTGCTAATTGGTATAATGTCTTGAATAATTTGATACTTGGCAATTGTTGTGCTCATATGGATCATGTTTAAGCTCTTGCATCATATACTTTGCACCTATTAGTGAAGAAATACATAGAGCTTGCTAAAATTTGGTTTGCATGATTGGTCTCTCTAAGGTCTAGATATTTTCTAGTAAGGGTTTGAACAACAAGGAAGACAGTGTAGAGTCTTATAATGCTTGCAATATGTTCTTATGTAAGTTTTGTTGTACCGGTTCATACTTGTGTTTGCTTCAAATAACCTTGCTAGCCTAAGCCTTGTATTGAGAGGGATTACTTCTCGTGCATCCAAAATCCTTGAGCCAAACACTATGGCACTTGTGTCCACCATACCTACCTACTACATGGTATTTCTCTGCCATTCTGATACGTCTCCAACGTATCCATAATTTCTGATGTTCCATGCTTGTTTTATGACAATACCTACATGTTTTGCTTGCACTTTATATCATATTATGGCATTTATTGGACTAACCTATTAACAAGATGCCACAGTGCCAGTTTCTGTTTATTATGTATGTTTATTGCAGAAAAGGCCCAAAAACCAAAGTGCTCGGAAAAATCCGGAAAAATCGCAGAAATTCTATTTCGCCTGAAGACTCACGGAGCCAGAAGGGCAAGCCGGGGAGGAGGCCCAGGGCCTCCTCACAATAGGCCGGCGCGGCCAGAGAGGTGGTCACCCCACCCTATGGGGTGGGCCCCTCGGGACTCTTCCGACTCCGACTCTTTGCCTATTTAAGCCGTCGTGACCAAAAACTTCGACACCGATTGACGAAACTCCAGAAAGACTCCAGGGACACCGCTGCCATCGCGAAACTCCAATTCGGGGGACAGAAGTCTCTATTCCGGCACCCTGCCGGGACGAGGAATTGCCCCCGGAGTCATCTCCACCGCCATCTCCACCACCATCTTCACCGCCATCGCTGTCTCCATGATGAGGAGGGAGTAATTCACCCCCGAGGCTGAGGGCTCTGCTGTAGCTATGTGGTTCATCTCTCTCTTTGTGATCTAGTTGAATATCATCTATGTGCTACTCTAGTGATGTTATTAAAGTAGTCTATTCCTCCTCCATGATGTAATGTTGACAGTGTGTGCATCATGAAGTACTTGGTATATGCTATGATTGTGATCTCTTGTAGATTATGAAGTTAACTATTACTATGATGGTATTGATGTGATTTATTCCTCCTTTCATAGCTTGATGGTGACAGTGTGCATGCTATGTTAGTACTTGGTATAATTGTGTTGATCTATCATGCACTCTAAGGTTATTTAAATATGAATATCGAATGTTGTGGAGCTTGTTAACTCCGGCATTGAGGTGCTCTTGTAGCCCTACACAATTAATGGTGTTCATCATCCAACAAGAGAGTGTAGAGTGGTTCTATTATGTGATCATTGTTGAGAGTGTCCACTAGTGAAAGTAGGATCCCTAGGCCTTGTTTCCAAACATCGAATCTCCGTTTGTTCACTGTTCCGTTGCATGTTTGCTCGCTGCCATATTTATTTCAGATTGCTGTTACCACTCATATTCATTCATACCACTTGTATTTCACTATCTCTTCGCCGAACTAGTGCACCTATACATCTGACAAGTGTATTGGGTGTGTTGGGGACACAAGAGACTTCTTGTATTGTTGGGGGGATGACCCCGGTATGCCAAAGGCATGCCAAACCGGATGGTTTGAGCCATCAAGATACCGGTTTAATATTCTTACCGGAGTATAAAGATAAGAGCTTGGCTAAGTAAAGGCAGGCCGGTATCCCCAGAGGGGTATACCGGAACCGGATGAAGAAGATACCCGAAGGAGAGTAGGTCGGCAAGACCGGTCAAAGATTCTCTTCAGAGCTAGAAGACAAGGATGAGCTAAGCAAAGTAACTTTAATCGGAGCCCTGGCGCCAAAGAGAGAGGTGACGCTGAAAGAAGCCGGAGGACGTAAGCGTCCCTGATTAAAGAAGACCCCGGCGTCATCCCTGATTAAAGTAGCTTTGTAAAGTAGTTTGTCCAGTCAAAGATGCCATTAGGGCTTCTTGCTCTGTAAGCCACCCTCTCCCCTATATAAGGAGAGGGGGCATAGCCTCTTACGGGCACGTTAAGTTGTGTGAAGTTAGACGAAGAACCTTGTATCCAAAAACCCGTAACCATGTTAAGATCAATGAAGCTAGCGATCTAGAGCAAAGTTCTTCCTCTTGTCTCTCTTCTCGCATACCGGCCTTTGGCTGTGTTCTTGAGGAAAGCATCCGGAAGTTCATCCCATCTAGTCGCAAACCCTCCCCCGAATCCTCTAGCGCCCATTCGGCCCCAACTTAAGCCATCCCATGGCATCTGCTCGTTCGCCACGACGACAGTTGGCGCCCACCGTGGGGCATGAAGTGGCGCTTGCTGGAGTTCACATTCGGGCGGGCATCCTCGACGTCGCAGGCCAGCGTACGGTGTCCGCGTTGATGCAGCGCATCTACGCCATGGATTTCATCAACGACAACGCGGGCTGCTTCACCAACGGCGGCATCTTCCCCAAGAACGGCCGCATCATCGAGTTCGGCAGCCACCGCATCTACTTCGGAACCGTCCCTGTGCGCCAGTGCCTCTCGCCGGTACTGGTGGTGCCGGATCCGCCAAGATGGCTACATGCTGGCCGCGCCCCTGGCAGCGTGGAGGTGATGATGGCAGGCACGGTCGACGCCGGCAAAGAAGCTGCGGAAGAAGGTGCTGGACGTGCGGTTTCGACCCGTGCGGCCAAGCCACCACTGGAACACGGCGCAGGCGCTGCGGGAGCATCATCCGCACCGACGGAAACCCCGCTCCAAGCGGCGATGAACGTCCTCGCCACCCCCATCGCGCAGAACATCGACCCGGCAGCGGCTCAGGCGGAGCTGGAGGCGCAGCGCTAGAAGATACTCGAGAGCGGCAAAGACGTCGTCAGGGCGCAGCGCGAGCTGAACCTAACCGTACGTGAGTATAATGCTGCCCATGGCTTTGCCTCTGTTAGCGCTCATGCTGCTAGGATACCGGAAAACCGGCTTAAGGCTCGCAATCTAGATCAGGATCTGCGCAAAGAAATTGCTGCCGGCAAAAGCATTTCTGCATCTGTGAGTATAGTAGAAAAACCTAAGTACAGTAGCCCGGATAAAACAATAAAAGCTGCTAAAGCTGCTGTAGCGCTGTGTGACTCGCTTTCCGGGGACGCTCTGGCAAAACAACAAGAGCGTGTTCGGGAACTTCTTGAAACTATCGAGCAGCAAAATGATGAACAACTTGATAAGCTGAACAAGGCTGTTGTGGTGACCCTGCATACCACTGCATGTTGTAGTATGCCAGTCGTTGATATAACATTCACGAAGTACCATTCCGCAAATATTACATCCCTCAGAGTAGTACAACAGAACATAGCAGGTCCATAACTCATTCATTTATTATTACAACTATCATACACATGTCATCTCGGAGCTCCTCTTGGGTCCTAAGAGGAATACTCCTGGGTTCGAGGCGAACCCAACTTAGCTTACAATATAAGAGTCTCATTAAGTTATACATTTATTTCCTCGAGCAGCTAAATACTAAGAGTTCGGGCTGCTCGGTTACTACTACTACTGGATATCTCTAGGCTTGATCTCCTCCGGAAGCCTCCCCGGATCCGTAGACGATGAGGTAGTCTACGCCTTCTATACCTCCGGAGAGGTCTGGTTCTTCATAGCCGATGATCTCGGCTCCTTCATTGTTGTCGTAGTCCTCCTCCAGACGATTCAGACAATCTAAGCATGGGATTTAAGAGTGGTATGAGTACGAGCGTACTCAACAAGTTCATTATAGATAAGAGGTGTTTAATGCTCTAGCTACGATATTGGACCAGAAAGTCTAATACCAATGCAAGTTTTGATAAACATTTCTTCAAGAGATTGCTTTTATTCCAAAGAGCTATGTCCGTCAGCCTTCGCCGGTTTACTAGAACTTCATGGAGCTCCTTTCCGGCCGCGTTCGCAGTTCCTTATCCGGAACGGGGAGTGACAGGTCACGAGTTCTTTACACTCTGCGAGAGGTGTGTTGCTTTACCCATAAGAGATCTTAACCTTGGTGCCAATCGGGCAGCTTTCCCGTCCACACTTCCTTCGGTGTGAGGCCCGGTATAAGGTCTAGCCAATCATGTTCCTCCGCTACCTCGAACACCCACCCTTTGTTGCATGCCCCGACCCTGGGTCCTCGCCGGTCCCATTATTCCCATATATTTCAGGGTGGACCCCGACCACGACGACAGTCTGGGATCGAACCAAACTCTTTCGCCGGTAGCTGCAACCCATCATAGACCGCAATACCGTGGGGACTTAGGACTCCCCAGCCTCACCATCTTGCTCCTTCGGGCGACAAGTGTACTACGGACTATGCCGTGGGGACTTAGGACTCCCGGCCTCACCGGCTTGCCCCCTTGGATTACAAGTGTACTACGGTAAAGCGCATCCGTTGATGAACGAGAGGTGGAAACACTTTTGACTACTCCGTCCCACTCCGGATCTTATGGTTAACACGGTTATTACGGCACAAGAATCACTGGCGACATTTGTTGTTTAAACCTAGATGGATATAAACCCGTGCAATAGAACCTCCACCATATCAACACAATCCATGGTTCCATTGCCCACCACATAGTCATATTCATAGTTATGAAAGTAGTGGTTTTGATTTTTATGCAATAGTGATAACCATAATACTTTGCAAGTAATTTGATAGAAATACTCAAATGCCATGAGCAAGTGATGAACTTGCCTGAACACTGCAAAGTTTTGCAGTTTGAAGGTGTGGACTGACCCTTGTCCTCTTTCTCTGAAAAATAGCATCATTGTCAGATAAGGGCAATGGTTAAAGAAGCAATTATGCATGATTCCAGTTTTAGGGTTTGTTCCCCCCTTCCGATGTCGTTGTAATTTCATGTAAGAGGTTTAAATACTAAGAACATCTTGGAGATACTTGATTTAGGGTAAATACAATCCTTGAAATATTGTCAAGGTGTTTTTTTAAAGTCAATTATATTAATGGACTTATTTTCATTATTGAAAATAATATGTGTGATTTAAATCATTATTTAAATCCTCAAATTAGGACTTATTCTTAATTGTTTTCAAAAATTCTCTTTGATATTTTATTTAGATAGAGAATTTTATGCTGATTAATTTTCATATTTTTACTTATTTTTTAGAGCTGTATTTTATTTTATAAAATTCTTGGAAATTCTCATTTAAATGGGTATTTTGGAAATGTCCAAAATACCCCTCGGGCCCACCTGTCAGGCGGCCGAGCTGGTTAGGTTGGACCAGCCCGGTGGGCTCGGTCCAGCCGACCCGATCGCTTCGTCGTCCTCCCTCGCTCTCGAACCCTAATCCCCTACTCGCTCTGGCGACCAAAATCGCCTCTGCCGTCGCCGATTTATCCCCGCCGCCTCAGGCCGTCGCCGGCGACGAGATGCGGTGGATCTGGGTCGCCGTTCGACGGCGAACCAGATGGTCCGCGCCGATCTGTCGCGGGCGTCGCCGTTCGCTCGCCATCGTCGCTCCAGTGCGCCAGGTCGTTGGCGATCTCGCTGCTCCAAGGGTTCCAGGCGCGATGGCGCCGCCGTGGGCCTCGCCACGGTGATGTGGGCTCTGCGGCGCTTGTCGGCGCATGGCCTGGCCTGGCCAGGTGCTACCGAGCACTCGGCGCGCGCCGCCGTGGCCGCCATGGCCGCATCTGCTCGTCTGCTTGCCCCGGGTATGTGCGCCACCCCCTGCTCTCTCTCCTTTGCCTGTTCTACTCCTTCCCTTCCTCTTCTTCGTCTAGCTTAGTCACTGGCTTGCCGTGCCTCGTAGAGGTGCGGCCATGCCGTGATGCTGCTGTTGTTCTGCTCGTGCTGCTGTGCTGCTGCTACGCCGTTTGGGTTGCTGTGCTAGCCGTTGTGCTAACCCTACTGCTGTGCTGCTGTTGCTGCTGTGCTGCTCATGCTGTTCATGCTACTGCCTCTACTGGCCTTGGCTATTGTTGCCCTGGCCATGCCAGTGTTTGCCATTCTTGCTAGATTCTTGCTCTGTGCTTCTGTTCATGTTATTATGCTCACCAGTCACTCATATGTGTTCATGTATGCTTCCCTGGCTCACTGCTGTGAGTGATTCTTGCTATTTAGCAAGTACCAGTGCTGCTTGGTCGGTCATTAGAGATTGTTGGCTCATGGTAGGCTCAGCCTTGCTTAATTGTGGTCCATATACATCAATTCCTTGATGATATGCTTCTGGATACAATCATAAATCATGTATTTGCTTGTCTGTGATGTAATTGTTCATGATTTGTGGCTGTTTAATTCATATGATCTATCGTTGGTGCTAGGCTTGGCTCTAGCATGTATTTTCATGCTCTGTCAAGCCCTGATGATCAACTGATCATCAGTTGCTTGATGCTTTGGATTCGTTGTTCCAACCTCACTTGAGGCTTTTCCTAGTGTCCGTGTGGCATACTTGGCTTGTGCTGATGTATTATTCTACTTGCCCAAGCATTCGTTGATGCTTGCGGTGATCCCTTGGATCCCCGGCAAGATGCTTGGTGCTTTTATTACTTGTCTGTTTCATTTATCCGTATTTCCTTGCTTTATTAGATGGATAAATGATGTGAACTTCTTAGCGATAATGATCTCATGGATGAATTGATGAGACTAGAGGGATGCCAACCATCGGTTGGGTACCCTAGCTCATACTCGAACCCTATTGGGTGATGATGTGATGTGCTTCGGGCTTGGTGGCTTCATTGTTTTGGTGGTTGAGGTGGCCTCAACGGCAATTCTTGTCGTTCAGGAAGCTCCCACCCTTGTTGGCTGGTCGTGGCTTGATGAATGCATCACTTGGACAATTCCTTGATGGATTTCCAGTGATCTTTCTTGTTGACAAACAAAAATAGGCACAATTGCTTATATGTCCGATGGTGTAACTAGTCTGTAGGTGCTAGGTAACTTTGGCTAGTTAGATAGGATTAAATCCATGTTGGATTTCTCTGGTTGTGTCACTTGTGTGGACACAACCGGTGTTCCCTGGATGGTTTCCTTACGGCTTTCCCTATGTTTGCTTGCACCAAATGGCTGGACAGCCAGGATGATGACACAAACAGGGTTTCCTACCCTTTTGGTGTGCTTGAGATCATGCTGTGCAATTTATGAACAAAACCCTCTGGTTTGTTCATGATGATATGTATACCTCACTCCAGCTCCTAGATTAAAGTGTTGTTGTAGAGGATTTGCTTCTGTGATGTGCTTGTGCTTGCCCTGCTCCTCCTTGCAATCTTGTGGTGCTTGATTCAGTGCTGTGGTGAGTTAGGCAGATTGAACAGCAGTGGCTGTTCTTGTGTTCTTGTGTTCTTGTGTTCTTGGTGACTTACCCAGTGAAGCTACTGTCGATGAACAGCTAGGGTTTGGCTCTGAAAAGTTTATATTTGGTGCTCCCTTGCTCTCCCTGGTCGACAGCTTGGTCTGGCACACTATGTGACTCACTGCTGGTGTGTGTGTGTGTTGTGCTACATGCACACTCAATGGCTTGGTGTTGAGCATGCACACAGGCTGTGTGAGCTGCTTGTGTGTGTGTATACCAGATACTTGGTATCTGGCATGTGCTTGGCTGTGAGATGATCAGCTCGGCAGAGCTGATCCATATCTTCTCATTTTCATTATTCTACTAACCTGCCAAGTGGCAATGCCACTTGGCATAATTGGTGTTTTGTTTTGTTTGAGTGCGGGAAACCGAGAAGATGATCAAGATGAAGATCAAGATCATACTGGATCAAGATTTTCAAGAAGATTATCATGTGGAATTTAGGACATTTCATTTACTTGTAATTTTCTTTTCTTTTTCTTTTATTTTTCTATTTCTCCAATTCTTGTAATGTGTTGTAAATTTATATTTCAATTCTGGATATTGTAATTGACATTGTATTTTGTGTGAATATCAATAAAGCTCAAAGTTTTCTCTAATGAGCTTTACTTTATTTTAATTGTTCATATTGTTTATTATTTATAATTTACTTAATGAATTTCCTCACAATTGAATTTATGAGATATCTATTTGATGTTTGAATTTGAAATTCAAATTCAACTTAGGTTTGAATTCAATCATACAACTTAAGTTGTGATGCAAACTCTCCCCTCTCTTCTCAAAACCCTAGTTTAGTTAGATGAGAAACAAGTTTGTCGCACTCTCGAAACCCTAACCCTGTAAGGTGTCGAGAGAGAAACTTGTCCCCCTCCGATGCAGTTTTTGTTTAAAAGCGCGAAATTTCCCCGTAAATTACAATGCAATGCACATCCCTTTCTAAAATCTACCCCTCGATCGTCTCTAAACCCGGGACATTACAGCTGTGGCTTCAAAATCCGCGCGTTCAACAAGGAATGCCGGTAGCAAGTCCCATGGGCAGGCTTCGTCCCCCCATCCGGACAGAAGAAGAGAAAAAGAGGTGAATGCGCAGCAGATGACTGTGTATGATCCGGTTCTTGCCGGAAAACAACAAGCCGGGCAATATGATGCCGGCAGAAAAGGCCAAGGGGTAAACAGAGGCTATGCCAGAGAAGGTTATGCCGGAAACAATCATGCCGGTAGACAAGAAACCGGGCAAAATTATCGAGCTGCAAGGGCGGCGTATGATGAGGAGGAAATAGATCCCCCAAGGTACCGGCAGGCAAGGGCCGCGGTACCGGAATGTTATGATGAGGCTGATTCCGCAAAACCGGCAGCATACCGGAACCCGTTGGGAGAACGCTTGGGAGAAAGATACCTACCGGAACGGGATGCGAGGCACCGTCTGGATAGAGTATACTTGTCAGAAATGATCGAGGAAGAAGGTCCCCCGGGCCCAAAGTGTTTTGGCCCAAGGATCATGAAAGAAAACCACCAGTTCGCAACTTTATGTTGCCCCGTGACACAAAAACATATGATGGCACCACGAAGCCGGAAGACTGGCTCGCGGACTATGTCACCGCGGTATACGTCGCAGGCGGTGGAGGAACCGTAGCTGGAGGAGGAAACCGGCGATGGGCCGTGAGAATCATACCATCGTTTTTGGTCGGACCGGCAAGAATCTGGCTAAACAACTTGCCGGCAGGAAGCATAAATGGCTGGTTGGACTTTGAGGAAGCTTTCGTGAGCAATTTCGGCAACACCTATCAAAGGCCAAACAGGCCGCAGCAGCTCGCTCTGTGCATACAGCGCCCAAATGAAACAGACCGGGATTATCTGGCCCGGTGGAACACTACAAGGAACTCCTGTGAAGGGGTGATAGAAGCACAAGCCATTGCTTGGTTTAGCAGTGGATGCAGAAGAGGTTCACCGTTGTGGCAAAAGCTGCAGCGGAACATGCCGACAACGCTGGCAGAGATGATACGTGTGGCGGATAGCTATGCATTGGGAGACCCAACGCAGCCGGCAGTGCAACCTGAGCCGGAACAGCAGCACCAAGAGCAACACCGGGATAACCGGAACAACAAAAGAAGGGAAGATTTTCCAGATCGAAGGTACGGTCCGCAGCAAGTTGCTGCTGTACAAGAAAACTCTGAGGCCAGCGGCAGTCAGAGACAGAGAACCGGATCGCAGCCATGGGGGGTCCTAAAAAACAGTGGGTAGAAAAGAAGCCCTGGGGCCAGAAAAAGAATTGGCAAGAACCCGCGAAGTACACCATAGAAGCTGCCATGGACCAACCTTGCCGGTGGCACACACCGAATCCGGCACACCCGTCAAACCATCTGACGAAGGATTGTACCTGGACCAAGTACTTGATGCAAAAGGGAACGGTAAAAGATGCACAACCACCGCAAGACATGCCGCGGCAACAACAGCTACCACCACCACCACCGCTTACCGGGGAAAACGCCTTACCGGTGCAGCCAAACCGGCAGCAGTACCAGCAAGTTAACCAGGTGGGGGAAGGCAATGGCCAACCGCCTCCACCAGTGTCGGGGGGAAGACCCCGGATAGGGCAATGGACGCGGAGCAGCCGGCTGGCCACTGGCCGGCTCGCAGCAAAGGCCGGCTGAGGAGCAGCCGGCTGGCGCCGTGTCCGGCTGGTCCGGAAGCCGGCTGGTCCGGAAGCCGGCTGGCTCTAGGTCCTAGTCGGCCTGGCTACGGCCACCAATGCTGTAGCTGGGCCGGCTTCTACAAGCCATATCCGACTGGGGTTTGTACCTCAGACCGACTCGAGGCTGGCGAGTCTTGCACTCTGGAAGGAACCGGGTTGGTGATCCGGGTTCCCAAAGTCCACGCTGACTCCATCTTCCGTAAAACGCGGGGCACTGTGGAGCAATAGTGCCACGCGCCGGACAGGTCGTCAGGGCTTACGACGATCCGTACCGGCTACAGTGCTGACGGCGACAGGGACACCTCCTCTCCATACCGCTGACCGTGGCAGCCGGATGGGACAGGCCACGATGCCTCAACCACTCCTGACGTCACCGCCTCGGGAAGGAGCGGAAGCCGGAGCCGGCCAAGCCGGCCGATAAACTATAGGGTCTTTTATGTAAAGTGCCGGTGCCTATATAAGCCGCACTACCCCCTCTCGTGCGGGGATCGATCATTCTCACTTCATTCCACCCTCGGCGCTGCCCGTGAGAGAGACCATCGTCTCCCTTAGCCTCCCGGGAGCAGCCGGACACGGCTCTAGGAGCACCATTGTACTTGTGTGATCATCATATACACTCATAGCAGGAGTAGAGGTTTTACCTCCATCGGAGGGCCTCGAACCTTGGTACGTCGCCGTGTCGCTCGTGCCCATACCCGCATCCGGATACCGCCGTGAGATCCCTCCGGAACCACTTCGATTAGCCACCCTATGGCATATGCCGTGACGATACCACGACATTTGGCGCCCACCGTGGGGCCTTCAGCATCCTCGGCCGGTGTCTTCATCCGGACGGGCCTCACCATCACCACCGGCGAGCGAGTCGCTTCAGGCTTGATCTGGAGATTCGGCTCCCTCGACTGCGTCAGCGACAACGCTGGCTGCTTCGCTGACCGGCCCTTCCCAGCCGGCGGCAGCGTCATCTCCTTCGGCGGCCACGACGTCTACGTCGCTACCGTCGCACCGCCGCGCTACCCACGGTAGGTCCTGCGCTGCGCAAGCCCTCCTCCGCGAGCCGGCAGCAGCGCTCCCGCCAGCCCCGTCGTCGTGCAAGTCATGATGGCCGGCGAGGAGCTCCCCACCAAGAACCCGCGCACCCGTGGCCCCAACCTGGAGCGCAACGTCGACCCCAACGCCTCCGGCTCGGGCCCAAAGGCGCCACCGCCACCGTCCCGGCTGGACGAAGTCCGGGCGAAGCTGAGCACCCCGCTCACGCCTGGCGGCGACCCCACCACCATCGAGGCGGATTTGGAGGCGCACCGCCAGCTCCTCCTCAAGCAAACCGAAGAACTGGCTGCTGCTAAGCGCCAGATGGAGATCACCCAGCGCGAGTACAACCGCGCCCACGGCCTCACTCCAGGCGGCGACGGTCCCAGCCGAGCCGGTCAGATCCGCCGCAGGGGCCGCGACCTTGGCGCTGAGATCGCCCGCGACGGTGCTCCTTCGCCGACTTTGTCCGCGGAGCTACCCGTCTACAACACCCCCGACAAGAACATGCGCGCGGCACAAGCCGCCGCAGAAGAGCTGAACCGCCTTGAAGGCGAAGAGTTACGCCGCCAAACCATGCGGGTGACTGAGCTGCTCAACGCAGCCAACAGGCAGGCGGCCGACCCTGTGTATGTCAATGCCCCCGAGCTTCTCACGCTCGTGGCGCTGCAGCAACGACAGGGAAGGCGCCGGGGACACGGCCGAGTCCGCCTCCCCGGCACCAAGCCGGCACCGTGACTCCCGGGCCACGCACGCAAGTTCGGGCCGGCCGAGCCACCAGCCCGAGCGGCAGCGGCCGCAGCCGGCCTCCCCAAGCCGGAACCAGGAGCAAGACTCCGAGCCCCGCCGTCGGCACCGGCCGGCTCCGAAGCAGCCGGCACACGCCAGCCGGCACGCTCCCGGCTGGGTCCCCGCATCGAGCCCACCGACGCCGAGGACCGCCTCGATCGGCTGGGTCGAATCCCGCATCGCGGAAGAGGAGGCGCCGGCTTGCCCCAAGCTTCGGGCCCCGCATCGCCAACGAGCCCGTGCTCGACGGCTTCCAGCTCCCCCGCGACACGCCCAAGTACGACGGCACCGCCAAGCCGGAGGACTGGCTGCAGGACTACTCCACCGCAGTCGGCATCTCTCGAGGTAACAAGCGGTGGGCGGTACGCTACTCCCCCCTGATGCTGGTCGGCTCCGCCCGCACCCGGCTCAACAACCCGCCGCCCGGCAGCATCAACGGCTGGCTGGATTTCGAAGAGGCCTTCGTCGGCAACTTCACCGGCACCTACCGCCGGCCGGGTCGCCCTCGAGCAGCTTGAGATGTGCAAGCAGGGCCCGGACGAGACGGATCGCGCGTACCTGACGCGCTGGTGCGAGATGCGCAACTCCTGCGAGGGCGTGCACGAGATCCAGGCCATCAGCTTCTTCATGGGAGGCTGCCGGCCAAACACCATGCTGTGGCACAAGCTGCGCCGTAGTGACCCCAAGTCGATGGCCGCCTTGATGGCCATCGCGGACAAATACGCGCTGGCTGAAGAAGCCGGCAAGGCGCCGGCTGACCCAGCACCGGCTCCCTCCAGGCGGGACCACCACAAGTCGGCTGAGCACAAGCCGGCGGACGGCGCCTCTCATGGCAGCCGGCGGGACAACTACCGCGGCAAGCGTCACAGCGACCAGCCGGACCGCCGGTACGGCTCCGCCCACGTAGCCGCCGTGGCAGACAACGCGGCAGGCGGCAGCCGCCGCCAGAAGCAAGACCGGCAGTGGAAGCCGAAGTACACCTTCGAGCAGATGCTCGACTCGCCGTGCAAGTACCACAGCGGCAAGAACCCCTCCAACCACACCACCCGCGACTGCCACTTCATGAAGCGGCTGACAAGCGGTGAACCTCTCCCGCCTCCACCCCCGCCCCCACCAGCCGGGCTGGCCGGGTGGCCAAGCCGGTGCGGAGAACGCCAACCTCGAGCACCACGAGGCTAACCAAGTGCACCATGGCGGCCGATATCTGGCCGAAGATGCTACCTACATCATCTTCACCTCCGAGCCCGAGGACAAGACGAGCCAGCAGAGCCGTTCCCTCGAGGTCAACGCGGTCATACCGCCGGTCCCCCGAGCACTAAACCGGTCGAGCAGGCCATCACTTTTGATCGCCGTGACACACCGGCTGTCCCGCCGAGGCCGGGCAGCTACGCCATGGTCCTCGACCCCACCATCGGCACAACCCGGCGCAGCGTGCGTTTTCGCTCGTCCTCATCGACGGCGGCAGCAGCATCAACATCCTCTACCGCGACACCGCCCGCAAGGCTGGGCATCCAGGAGGCCGAGTTGCGCCCCACCCCCACCGTCTTCCATGGCATCGTGCCAGGCCACCGCTGCCAGCCGATCGGCCGGATCACGCCGGAGGTGATGTTCGGGAAGCCGGACCACTTCCGCACCGAGAGAATCGAGTTCGAGGCGGTGGACCTCGTGAGTCCCTACCACGCGCTCCTCGGGCAGGCCGGCCCCGACCAAGTTCATGGCGGTGCCCCACTATGGGTACCCGAAGATGAAGCTGCCTGGCCCCAAGGGGGTCATCACCGTAGCCGGCGACTATCGCCGCTCCATGGACCGCGCCACGCAGAGCTCCAAGATGGCCCAGACGCTGGTCATCGCCACCGAGAAGCAGCTCATCCACGATGCCGTCGCCCTCGCCAAGGCCGCGCAGACGGACATGCCGGCTGCAGGCAACCCGGCTGGGACGACTCACTTCCAGCCGGCCGACAACACCAAGAAGATCCTGCTGGACCCGGCGCAGCCGGACAAGTACGTCACCATCGGTGCCGGCTTGAGCAAGAAATATGAAAGCGAGCTCACCAGCTTCCTCCGTGAGAATCGGGACATCTTCGCATGGACTCCAAGAGACATGCCGGGTGTGCCGAGGGAGCTGGCTGAGCACCACCTCCACGTCCGGCCTGAAGCCAAGCCGGTGAAGCAGCCTCTCAGGCGCTTCGCCGAAGAACGAAGGAAGGCCATCGGTGAAGAAATCGCCCGGCTCCTAGCTGCCGGCTTCATCATGGAAGTGCTGCACCCGGACCGGTTGGCGAACCCGGTCCTGGTTTTGAAGAAGAACGGCTCCCGGCGCATGTGTATCGACTACACCAGCCTGAACAAGGCGTGCCCGAAGGATCCCTTCCCCCTGCCGCGCATAGATCAATTCATAGACTCGACTACCGGCTGTGAACTGTTGTCTTTCCTAGATGCCTATTCAGGCTATCACCAGATTCCTTTGAATCCGGCTGATCAAATAAAGACTTCGTTCATTACCCCGTACGGGGCTTATTGCTACACGACTATGCCGTTCGGCTTGAAAAATGCAGGCGCCACCTACCAAAGGTGCATGCAAAAATGCTTGCAGGATCAAATCGGCGAAACGTTCACGCATATGTGGATGATGTCGTTGTAAAGACCAAGGAGACGACTACCCTCCTTGATGACCCGAGAGAAACCTTCACCAATCCGAGAAGATTTCGGATGAAGCTCAACCCGGCCAAGTGCACATTCGGCGTGCCGTCCGGCCAGCTCCTTGGCTACCTCGTCTCTCGGCGAGGGATCGAAGCCAACCCGGACAAGATCAGTGCCCTGGAGAAGATGGAACTGCCGCAGTGCCTCAAGGACGTCCAGAAGTTCGCTGGCTGCCTGGCTTCCTTGAGCCGTTTCGTCAGCCGGCTGGGGGAGAAGGCACTGCCCCTGTATCAATTGATGAAGAAGGCGGACAAATTCGTCTGGTCACCGCAGGCGGAGGAAGCTTTCCGTGACTTGAAGCGCGTGCTCTCAACCGCGCCAATCCTTGCAACGCCGGCTTCAATGGAGCCGATGCTGTTGTACATCGCAGCCACCAACCGAGTGGTTAGCGTTGTCCTGGTGGTGGAGCGCAAAGAAGACGGCAGGGAGCAGCTGGTCCAGCGCCCAGTCTACTACCTTAGCGAAGTGCTCTCCCAGTCGAAGCAAAACTACCCCCACTACCAGAAGGTCACCTACGGCGTCTACATGGCGGCAAAGAAGCTCAAGCACTACTTCCAAGAGCACCCCATCAAGGTGGTTGCCACGGCACCCTTGGCGGAAATCATAGGCAGCAAGGATGCCAACGGCCGGGTTGCCAAGTGGGCCCTGGAGCTAGCCGCCCACACCATCCTCTACGAGCCACGCACAGCCATCAAGTCGCAGATCCTCGCGGACTTCTTCGTCGACTGGGCTGAGATGCAATATCTGCCGCCTGTGCCGGATTCCACACATTGGAAGATGCACTTTGACGGCTCTAAGATGCGCAACGGCTTGGGAGCCGGCATCGTCCTCACCTCTCCCAAGGGAGACCGGCTGGACTACGTCCTGCAGATCCACTTCGCCGCATCCAACAATGTGGCGGAATATGAAGCGCTCATTCATGGGCTGAAGCTGGCCAAGGAGATTGGCGTGCATCGCATACTTTGCTTCGGCGACTCCGACTTGGTTATACAGCAAGCATCTGGCGACTGGGACGCGAAGGACGCCAACATGGCCTCATACCGCTTCCATGTCCAGCAGCTATCCGGCTTCTTCGACGGCTGCGAATTCCACCACATGCCACGAGCAAACAACGAGGCGGCTGACGCCTTGTCCAAGATTGGCTCAACCCGGTAAGCCATTCTGCGGGGCATCGCCTTGGCGGTTCTCAAGAAGCCGTCCATCACACCGTCACCGGACTCGGATTCAATATTCGTGCCGGCTGACCCGGGGGCTGTTCAGCCGAACCCGGGGGCTTCATCGCCCAAGTCGGGGGCTAACAAGCCGAACCCGCCGGCTACCATGCCGAACCCGGGGACTTCTCAGTCCAACCCGGGAGCTTCATCGCCAAACTCGGGGGCTAGCAAGCCGAACCCGCCGGCTAGCAAGCCGAACCCGGCGACCATGCAGCCGAATCCGGAAGCTCCCACGCAGAGGCCCCGTTGGTCGAGCATATTCGAGATAAGATGCGTACCTTCATGGGCACAAGATTTCCTCTCCTACCTCACCGACGGTGTGCTGCCTGATGATAGAGTCCAGTGCCAGGCAGATTGAGAGAAGGGCCAAGGCCTATACAATCATCAACCACCAGCTGTACAAACGCAGCGTAAGTGGGGTGTTCCAGCGGTGCGTCGAGCCGGCTGAAGGGATTGAACTCCTACGGGAAATCCATCAAGGAGAGTGCGGACATCACGCCTCATCCAGAACCATAGTGGCCAAAGCCTTCCGGCATGGTTTTTACTGGCCGACTGCGCTCAAAGACGCAGAAGATTTGGTGAAGAAGTGCAACGGCTGTCAGCGCTTCGCAAAGAAGAGACACCAGCCGGCTTTCGCCTTGAAAACCATCCCCATCACATGGCCGTTTGCTGTATGGGGCTTGGATATGGTGGGTCCGTTCAAAACAGCGCGAGGCGGCATGATACACCTCTTGGTGATGATTGACAAATTCACCAAGTGGATCGAAGCCAAGCCAATCAAGAAGCTGGACGGCTCCACAGCCGTCACATTCCTCAAGGAAATCATCGTGAGGTTTGGCTACCCCCACAGCATCATCACCGACAACGGCAGCAACTTCGCCCAAGGCATCTTCTCTCGCTATTGTGGGGAAATGGGGATCCGGATGGCCCTAGCCTCTGTGGCGCACCCAGAGTCCAACGGACAAGTGGAGAAGGCTAACGGCTTGGTCCTAGCCGGCATCCGGCCCCGGCTGGTGGAGCCACTCGAGCGAGCAGCCGGCTGCTGGATTGAAGAACTCGCCCAATGTGCTCGTGGAGCTCGCGCACAACGACAAACCGCTCGGCCGGCTTCACACCATTCTTCCTTGTATACGGGGCCGAAGCCATCCTGCCGACCGATATCGAGCACGACGCGCCAAGGATCAAGCTCTACACAGAAGCCGAAGCCAAAGAAGCTCGCGAAGATGGAGTTGACCTGGTCGAAGAGGCCCGGCTGCTGGCTGCGTCTAGATCTACTATCTACCAGCAGAGCCTCCGACGCTATCACAGCTGGAAGGTCCAGCCCTTAGCATTCCGAGAAGGAGACCTAGTGCTCCGACTAATCCAGCGGACAGCCGGACAGCATAAACTATCATCCCCATGGGAGGGTCCCTTCATCGTGAGCAAGGCAAGAGGCAATGATTCCTACTATCTCATAGATGCCCAAGAGGCTAAGAAAACAAGCCGGACAAGGCTGACGAGGAGACTAAACGTCCCTGGAATGTCAACTTACTCCGCCCATTTTACACATGAGAGCAGGAATGTATGTATCCCTTGTATCCCTTTTGTAAGCTATGAAAAAGCACGCGCCAAGAGCGCCGTTTCTGACAAGTTTTTCACGTACTTTACCTTGTTTCGCCAATTGGCTTGAACCCTCTCACGCGGTCGGCTCAGTAACGTGATCCGGTTTCCGACAGCCGGCTTCCGATCCAGCCTACGGACCGCAACCCGGCTGTCCGGCCGGCGGGAGTAAGGCCTAGGGAGCCGACACGCGAAAAACGACTAAGGGAAAGAGTAAAAGCGAGTTGACTTGCAACTTTTCATAAAAGTGCCGGATTGCCGAATTCAGCTCGTTCGACTGAAATACTGTCGGCCTCACCCAGCGGCCCGCTCTTGATCCGGCGACGGATCGCAAGTCGGACGTACGACCGGCAAGGGCACAGCCAAAGAGTGGGGCGGATGGAAAAAAGCGAACGAGTCGAAAGAAAGCAACTCGGCACACAAATGATTAACAAACACATTAAAGTGTGACATAACGAAAGGATGATAATATTCATACATGCGCACCCGGCATCCCGGGGATTTAATAAAATTGTCTTGGCAAAAGAACAACTGGAAAGATAGGTAAAACTAAGACGCGGCTGGAGAAGGACCAGCCGGAGGAGCGTCCGCGGAGCCGGCTGCCGGGTCGTCTTCGGGCTCGTCCTCCGCCTCCTCATCTTCCATGTAGTCCTCATCGGATGGAGGAGGGTTCGGGTCCGCGACGAAGAGGGCCTTTTCGACGAAGTCGGCGATGGCGCTAGCTCGAGCAAGACGGGCGGCCTTGTATTCGGCTGGGAGCTTGTCCTCCACGCCGGCTCGCCGGAACTCAAGCTGCCCCAGGTCCACCTCGTTGTACCAAGAGAGGACGAAGGACAGCGCCATGTCGGCGCCAGCGCGCGTGGCCGACTCCTTCCAGTCGAGGAAGCGATCCGGCGCCCGCTCCATCAGGGAGGTGAGACTGGAGATATCTTGCGGCACCGCCTCCTCAGGCCACAGCATCGGCGCCAGCTCTTCAACCGCCTTCCGGAGCTCCCAGCCAAGCTTGGTGATGGGCTCGACGCGGGCAGCCATGGACGCCATGTGGTCCTCCATGGAGAAATACTCCGAGCTGCCCTCGCCGGTCTCCCGCCTCCTGGCCTCGCGCGCAACGCCAACGGCTGCCAATGCAGCGTCCTGCGTCTCCGGGAAGGCCGCTGCAAGAAGAAGCAAGTCAGAAATCATCGAAGCCGAAATAAGCTGAAAAATGCAAATTTTCGAAGTCCTAAGCCAAAAGGAAAAGCCTGGCGGCAGTCGGCAAGAACCGACTGCCACCAGCCCAAAGATGAAGATAGCGAAGACATCAGAAGTTTCTGCTACCGGCTGCCAACGAAAGCCGGCAGCCGACAGCCGAAAGCCGGCAAAGGGAAAGGAACATAGAGATGCACTCACCCGCCAAGCCGCGATCAAGCGCGCCAATCTCATCCGTCCAGCGCTTGGCGGTAGCCGTCAGCTCCATGGACTTGCTGGTGACCTCCTCCTGCAGCGCAAGCCGTTGCCCCTCCACCTCCGTCAGCCGCCGGCTCAGGTCTTCCACCTTCTCCTTCTCCGCCGTCCTAAGGGAGTTGAGCTCAGCGAGGTGGTTCTGCTCCAGCAGCCGCAGCCGCGTCAGCTCCTGCTCAGCCAGCTTGAGCTTGGCGGTGGCAGATCGGCCAGCCTCCTCGCTCTCGGCACACTGGGCGCGAGCAGCCCGGAGATCCGACTCCAGCCGTGGGACCTTGGCGGCTTCAACTGCGAGGCAGCCGGAAAGAAACGTCAGCCAACGAAGATTAAAAAGAAAATAAGACATCGAGTCGAAAGAAGCAAGAGCTCACCCTTGGCGGTTTCCAGCTCGCGGGCCAAGTCGGCCCGGTCCAGCTTGGCCTTGTGGTAATGGGTAACGGCGCGATTGTACAAAGTGGTGCGCCGATCCATCACAGCCTAAGGAAAAAAGAGAAAAACAGTCAGCTAGGCGAAACCCGTGCCGGCTCCAAGCAGCCGGCCCACGCCTCGGAGGGCTACCAAGATGATAACCAAATCAAAAACAGACAAAGCTTACCTTGCCGGCTTCCTCCACCTTGGCAACGCTGGCCGCGGTCTCGGCAGCCCTGGCCTTGAGGTGGGCCTGCAGGCTGGAGAAGAACATCTCCACCGATGCTTGGCCGGGGTTCCCCCCCCGGCTGGTCACCTCGTAGGAGTCGGCGCTGAGCCACGCCTGCTCCATAGTGCCAGCCGAGCCCAGGCTGGAGTCGGAGGTGGATGGCACATGCAGAAGCATGGCGCCCTTGGCCACGTGCAGGCCCTGCTGCGGTGCCGATGGGGCTCCCGTCCTCACCAACGCGCGTGAGCCGGCACCCTCCGTGCGCGCCGGCTCATCCCTTGCCGGCTCCTGCCTGGTTGGCTCCCCCGTCGTCGGCTCCGGTGGTGGCGGCGCTCCAGGCGAGGCAGATGGCCCAGTCGGCGCCGCCGTCTCCGGCGCCTGAGGTGCCCCCTCCGGGCTCTCATCCAGCACCACCACGCTTGGCGGGGTGCCGGCTCCGGTCGCAGGCGGCGCAGCCCTGCCGGCTCCGGCTCTAGTCGCGGGCGGTGCAGCCCTTCCGGCTCCGGCTCCGGTTGAAGGCGGCATGCCCCGCCCGGCCCCAGCGGCTGGGTCCAGAAGGTGGGTCCGGCGCGGGAACATGTCGTCCAGCGTCGGCTACCGCGTTGGCTCGGCCCGCGTGCCGCGATCAGGCGCTGAGGCCAGCGGCACGGCGAAGGAAGGCGCCCCTGCGGAAGGCGCAGTACCCGCAGGCGGCGGTGGCGTAGGAGCGCGCGATGAAGGCTGCGGCGTTGGCTCCTCCTTGGCGCAGCGGCGGCGACGCGACGCGCGGAGCCTGCCGGGAGCCGCCGCCCTGGGCAAACTTGATGGGAGCCCTAGCCGGACCAACAAGGAGAAGATAAGCATAAAAAGTAAGGAAAGAAAAGGAATCAAACAAGAAAGAGAAAGAAAACTCACCCGGCCTGCTCCGGAACCTTCTTCGGCTGCTGCCGGCGGAGCTTCTTCGCCTTCGCCTCGCAGGCGGCAGTGGAGCGGGGCTCGCTGGCCCGCTTCTTCCCCTGGCGCGCCGAAGTCGCCGTGGTGCTTGGCGGCCTCGCGCGCAGAGGCACGGCCGGGATCGGCCCCGTGCCGGACGTCACCGGCTCCTCGTCCTCCTGCTGCTCCGGTGAAGGGGGCGGATTGTGCTCCCCCTGGCCGCCTAGATCAGGCGCCTGCAGCAGGTCGTCGTCGCCGGCCTGGTCGCCGGCTTGGTCAGCCGGATCGACGTGATCCGGCGTCCACCTCCTCGTCGCCAGGTCGCCGTCCTCGGCGTTCTGGCGCTCAAAGAGCTAGAAAGACAGAAAAAGCATGAGCAAACAACAAGCCGGAAGTCGGCAAAAGCAAAAGGAAGTCGGCCTCGCAGCCGCAAGCCGGAAGCCGGTGAAAACACAAAACTTACCCGTTCGGGCGGGTGGTCCCTGTCGCGGGGCGCCAGCCCGTAGTTCCAGTCGTCCGGCATGTTTGCCTTGGTGATGTTATTCACCCGGCTGGCCACCTGGGCCTTGGAGAGCACCGCCTTGGACGTCCGGTTCGGGTCGAACCGGCCGGACATGTGCCCGATTTTGTGGGTGCGCCTCTGGAGCGGCAGCACCCGGCGCTCGGCGATGGTGCAGAGAAGATCCTCCGCAGTCAGCCCGTTCTCGACGGCTGCCCCCAAGAAGTCCCAGAGCTGGTTCACCTCGGCGTCCGGATCCGACGTGCGGGCGTTGTAGCTCCAGTTGATCCGGCCGACTGGAGGAGCCGGGTTGAACTCCGGCAGGTTGATCCGGTCGACGAGCTGCCCCTCGTTGCGCACATAGAAGAACGACATCTGCCAGTTCTTCACCGAGTCAACGGTGGGGATCTTGGGGAAGGGCGTACCAGGCCGGGTGTAGATCGAGGCGGCGCCGCAGGCCCGCAGGCGGCCCTCGGTGGTTTGCGCCTTCAAGTAGAACAGCCGGCTCCAGAAGTCGATGTCTGGCCACAAGCCGGCGTAGGCCTCCATGAACGCCACGAAGCAGCTGAGGAGGACGCACGCGTTGGCCGGCAGGTGGTGCGGCTGCAGGCCGAAGTTGTCGAGGAACTGCCGGAAGAAGGTTGAAGCCGGCAGGCCCAGCCCGCGATCAAGGTGCGCGCCGAAGACGACGCACTCGCCGGGCTGCGGCTCGGGCTCCGTCTCCTCGCCGGGTGCCCGACAGACCACCGCCGACGGGATCCAGCGGAGGCGCACCAGCCGCTCGATGTCGTCCTCCCGCATGTATGAGCCCCTCCACGACCCGCTGGCGGAGGCCATTGTCGAGGAAGAGGAAGAAGTTGACCACGAGAGGCGAAACGGCGACGAAGAGCCTTGCGACGGCGGCGGCGAGGGCGGCGGCTGCGGACGCTCCGTGGAAACGCGCGGCCCCGTGGCGCCGGATTGGTGGAGTGGCGGCGGCGGCCCGGCGGGAGAACGTCGGGGCAGCTGCTCGCCGGAGTTCGCCAGGAGTGTTGGCGTGCGACGGAACGCTCGAGCGAAGAAAAAAGAAAGCTTGAGCGAGAGAACGAAGAGTGCGAGGAAGAAGAAGGGCGCCTCGGTACCGCTACCGGGGGCATTTATAGCCGCCTGGTGCGCCAGTTGCGCGGCCACGTGGCAATCGTGGGCCACGATCGGGATTTATTGCGCCGTAACTCCTCCCACGACCGCAACGGTTACCGAAAACGGCCACACCACGCTCCCCACTACCGCACCGGATCCGGAGGAACATTGATGTGACCAGACGAACCGATCGCGGCGCCAGGCGTCAGACCGGTCAAGTCGGGCGCAGGACCCGAGGCGGCGGAGGCTCTGGCGCGCCGCAAGCCGGAGCCGGACAATAAGTTCAACCCGGACTAAAAGTCGTCAACAAGGTGGAGACGCCACCAAAACTTGCGAGAAAACAAAAGCTGCATAAGTGTAAAAAGCGGCCGGCTAGAAGCAGCCGGCAGGAACGAGCCGGATGAGGGCGCAGCCGGCTGAATGGAAATTCTCAGTCGGCCCCTCCAAGTGCCATCAAATATATTCGAGAAGCCAAGAAAACCTGCCTAGGTCCTTCTAGACGCAGGACCTTGCCAGCTTCGGGGGCTAATGTCGGGGGGAAGACCCCGGATAGGGCAATGGACGCGGAGCAGCCGGCTGGCCACTGGCCGGCTCACAGCAAAGGCCGGCTGAGGAGCAGCCGGCTGGCGCCGTGGCCGGCTGGTCCGGAAGCCGGCTGGCTCTAGGTCCTAGTCGGCCTGGCTACGGCCACCAATGCTGTAGCTGGGCTGGCTTCTACAAGCCATATCCGATCGGGGTTTGTACCTCGGACCGACTCGAGGCTGGCGAGTCTTGCACCGGAAGGAACCGGGTCGGTGATCCGGGTTCCCAAAGTCCACGCCGACTCCATCTTCCGTAAAGCGCGGGGCACCGTGGAGCAATAGTGCCACGCGCCGGACAGGCCGTCGGTGGCTTACGACGATCCGTACCGGCTACGGTGGCCGACGACGACGTGGACACCTCCTCTCCATACCGCTGACCGTGGCAGCCGGATGGGACAGGCCACGATGCCTCAACGGCTCCTGACGTCACCGCCTCGGGAAGGAGCGGAAGCCGGAGCCGGCCAAGCCGGCCAGTAAACTATAGGGTCTTTTATGTAAAGTGCCGGTGCCTATATAAGCCGCACTACCCCCTCTCGTGCAGGGGATCGATCATTCTCACTTCATTCCACCCTCAGCGCTGCCCTGTGAGAGAGACCATCGTCTCCCTTAGCCTCCCAGGAGCAGCCGGACACAGCTCTAGGAGCACCATTGTACTGTGTGATCATCATATACACTCATAGCAGGAGTAGAGGTTTTACCTCCATCGGAGGGCCTCGAACCTGGGTACGTCGCCGTGTCGCTCGTGCCCATACCCGCATCCGGATACCGCCGTGAGATCCCTCAGGAACCACTTCGATTAGCCACCCTATGGCATATGCCGTGACGATACCACGACAACCAGCACCTTTGGGCCGGAATGTTTACCATGATCCAGATATGTGCTACGTTGTGTTCGTAACTGAGCCAACTGACACGCGTACAGCACGCGACCGTTGGGAACCCCAAGTGGAAGGTGTGATGCGTACAGCAGTAAGTTTCCCTCAGTTAGAAACCAAGGTTTATCGAACCAGTAGGAGTCAAGAAGCACGTTGAAGGTTGATGGCGGCGAGATGTAGTGCGGCGCAACACCAGGGATTCCGACGCCAACGTGGAACCCGCACAACACAAACCAAGTACTTTGCCCCAACGAAACAAAGTGAGGTTGTCAATCTCACCGGCTTGCTGTAACAAAGGATTAGATGTATAGTGTGGATGATGATTGTTTGCGTAAAAATAAGAGAACGAGTATTGCAAGAGATTGTATTTCAGTAAAGAGAATTGGACCGGGGTCCACAGCTTCACTAGAGGTGTCTCTCCCATAAGATAAACAGCATGTTGGGTGAACAAATTACAGTTGGGTAATTGACAAATAAAGAGGGCATGACCATGCACATACATATTATGATGAGTATAGTGAGATTTAATTGGGCATTACGACAAAGTACATAGACCGCTATCCAGCATGCATCTATGCCTAAAAAGTCCACCTTCAGGTTATCATCCGAACCCCTTCCAGTATTAAGTTGCTAACAACAGACAATTGCATTAAGTATTGCGAATAATGTAATTAATAACTACATCCTCGGACATAGCATCAATGTTTTATCCCTAGTGGCAACAGCACATGATTTCTGTCACTTCCCCAGATTCATGGAGACATGAACCCACTATCGAGCATAAATACTCCCTCTTGGAGTTACTAGCATCAACTTGGCCAGAGCATCTACTAATAACGGAGAGCATGCAAGATCATAAACAACACATAGATATAAATTGATAATCAACATAACATGGTATTCTCTATTCATCGGATCCCAACAAACACAACATATAGAATTACGGATAGATGATCTTGATCATGTTCGGCAGCTCACAAGACCCGACAATTAAGCACAATGAGGAGAAGACAACCATCTAGCTACTGCTGTGGACCCATAGTCCAGGGGTAGACTACTCACACATCACTCCGGGAGGCGACCATGGCGGCGTAGAGTCCTCCGGGAGATGATTCCCCTCTCCGGCAGGGTGCCGGAGGCGATCTCCTGAATCCCCCGAGATGGGATTGGCGGCGGCGGCGTCTCTGGAAGGTTTTCCGTATCGTGGCTCTCGGTACTGGGGGTTTCGCGACGAAGGCTATTTGTAGGCGGAAGGGTAGGTCAGGGGCGTCGCGAGGGGCCCAGGAGACAGGTCGGCGCGGCCAAGGGTGGGGCCGCGCCGCCTACCCGCCTGGCCACCTCGTGGCCCCACTTCGTTGACTCTTCGGTCTTCTGGAAGCTTCGTGGCAAAATAGGACCCTGGGCGTTGATTTCGTCCAATTCTGAGAATATTTCCTTAGTAGGATTTCTGAAACCAAAAACAGCAGAAAACAACGAATCGGCACTTCGGCATCTTGTTAATAGGTTAGTTCCAGAAAATGCACGAATATGACATAAAGTGTGCCTAAAACATGTAGATATCATCAATAATGTGGCATGGAACATAAGAAATTATCGATACGTCGGAGACGTATCAGCATCCCCAAGCTTAGTTTCTCGCTCGTCCCGAGCGAGTAAACGATAAACAAAGATAATTTCTGGAGTGACATGCCATCATAACCTTGATCATACTATTGTAAGCATATGTAATGAATGCAGCGATCAAAACAATGTAAATGACATGAGTAAACAAATGAATCATAAAGCAAGGACTTTTCATGAATAGTACTTCAAGACAAGCATCAATAAGTCTTGCATAAGAGTTAACTCATAAAGCAATAATTCATAGTAGAGGTATTGAGGCAACACAAAGGAAGATGAAGTTTCAGCGGTTGCTTTCAACTTATAACATGTATATCTCATGGATATTGTCAACATAGAGTAATATAACAAGTGCAATATGCAAGTATGTAGGAATCAATGCACAGCTTCACACAAGTGTTTGCTTCTTGAGGTGGAGAGAGATAGGTGAACCGACTCAACAATAAAAGTAAAAGAATGGTCCTTCAAAGAGGAAAGCATCGATTGCTATATTTGTGCTAGAGCTTTGATTTTGAAAACAAGAAACAATTTTGTCAACGGTAGTAATAAAGCATATGTGTTATGTAAATTATATCTTACAAGTTGCAAGCCTCATGCATAGTATACTAATAGTGCCCGCACCTTGTCCTAATTAGCTAGGATTACCTGGATTATCATCGCAATGCACATGTTTTAACCATGTGTCACAAAGGGGTACCTCTATGCCGCCTGTAAAAAGGTCTAAGTAGAAAGCTCGCATCGGATTTCTCGCTATTGATTATTCTCAACTTAGACATCCATACCGGGACAACATAGACAACAGATAATGGACTCCTCTTTAATGCATAAGCATGTAGCAACAATTAATTTTCTCATATGAGATTGAGGATATATGTCCAAAACTGAAACTTCCACCATTGATCATGGCTTTAGTTAGCGGCCCAATGTTCTTCTCTAACATTATGCAATGCTCTAACCATTCTAGCGGTAAATCTCTCTTACTTCAGACAAGACGAACATGCATAGCAACTCACATGATATTCAACAAAGAGTAGTTGATGGCGTCCCCAGGAACATGGTTATCGCACAACAAGCAACTTAATAAGAGATAAAGTGCATAAGTACATATTCAATACCACAATAGTTTTTAGGCTATTTGTCCCATGAGCTATATATTGCAAAGGTAGAGGATAGAAATTTTAAAGGTAGCACTCAAGCAATTTACTTTGGAATGGCGGAGAAATACCATGTAGTAGGTAGGTATGGTGGACACAAATGGCATAGTGGTTGGCTCAAGGATTTTGGATGCATGAGAAGTATTCCCTCTCGATACAAGGTTTAGGCTAGCAAGGCTATTTGAAACAAACACAAGGATGAACCGGTACAGCAAAACGCACATAAAATACATATTGAAAACATTATAAGACTCTACACCGTCTTCCTTGTTGTTCAAACTCAATACTAGAAATTATCTAGACATTAGAGAGACCAAATATGCAAACCAAATTTTAGCATGCTCTATGTATTTCTTCATTAATAGGTGC
This sequence comes from Lolium rigidum, assembly GCF_022539505.1. Classification (NCBI taxonomy): domain Eukaryota; kingdom Viridiplantae; phylum Streptophyta; class Magnoliopsida; order Poales; family Poaceae; genus Lolium; species Lolium rigidum. The sequence continues at coordinate 290,119,909 of NC_061509.1, read as the reverse complement.
AAAGTATATGATGCAAGAGCTTAAACATGAGCACAACAATTGCCAAGTATCACATTATCCAAGACATTTTAGCAAATTACTACATGTATCATTTTCCAATTCCAACCATATAACAATTTAACGAAGAAGAAACTTCGCCATGAATATTATGAGTAAAGCCTAAGGACATACTTGTCCATATGCTACAGCGGAGCATGTCTCTCTCCCACACAATGAATGCTAGGATCCATTTTATTCAAACAAAACAAAAACAAAAACAAACCGACGCTCCAAGCAAAGCACATAAGATGTGATGGAATAAAAATATAGTTTCAGGGGAGGAACCTGATAATGTTGTCGATGAAGAAGGGGATGCCTTGGGCATCCCCAAGCTTAGACACTTGAGTCTTCTTGATATATGCAGGGGTGAACCACCGGGGCATCCCCAAGCTTAGAGCTTTCACTCTCCTTGATCATGTTGTATCATCTCCCTCTCTTGATCCTTGAAAACTTCCTCCACACCAAACTCAAAACAACTCATTAGAGAGTTAGTGCACAATCAAAATATCCATGTTCAGAGGTGACATAATCATTCTTAACACTTCTGGACATTGCACAAAGCTACTGAAAGTCAATGGAATCGAAATATCCATCGAACATATCAAAACAGGCAATGCGAAATAAAAGGCAGAATCTGTCAAAAACAGAACAGTTCGTAATGACGAATTTTATTGAGGCACCAGACTTGCTCAAATGAAAATGCTCAAATTTAATGAAAGTTGCGTACATATCTGAGGATCACTCACGTAAATTGGCATAATTTTCTGAGTTACCTACAGAGAATTTTGCCCAGATTCGTGACAGCAGAGAAATCTGTTTCTGCGCAGTAATCCAAATCTAGTATGAACCTTGCTATCAACGACTTTACTTGGCACAATAAAACACTAAACTAAGATAAAGAGAGGTTGTTACAGTAGTAAACAACTTCCAAGACACAAATATAAAACAAAGTACTGTAGTAAAAACATGGGTTGTCTCTCATAAGCGCTTTTCTTTAACGCCTTTCAGCTAGGCGCAAAAAGTGTGTATCAAGTATTATCAAGAGACGAAGTGTCAACATCATAATTTGTTCTAATAATAGAATCAAAAGGTAACTTCATTCTCTTTCTAGGGAAGTGTTCCATACCTTTCTTGAGAGGAAATTGATATTTAATATTACCTTCCTTCATATCAATGATAGCACCAACAGTTCGAAGAAAAGGTCTTCCCAATATAATGGGACAAGATGCATTGCATTCAATATCCAAGACAACAAAATCAACGGGGACAAGGTTATTGTTAACGGTAATGCGAACATTATCAACTTTCCCCAAAGGTTTCTTTGTAGAATGATCAGCAAGATTAACATCCAAATAACAATTTTTCAGTGGTGGCAAGTCAAGCATATTATAAATTTTCTTAGGCATAACGAAATACTTGCACCAAGATCACATAAAGCATTACAATCAAAGTCATTGACCTTCATCTTAATGATGGGCTCCCAACCATCCTCTAGCTTCCTAGGAATAGAAGCTTCGCGCTCTAATTTCTCTTCTCTAGCTTTTATGAGAGCATTTGTAATATGTTTCGTGAAAGCCAAATTTATAGCACTAGCATTAGGACTTTTAGCAAGTTTTTGTAAGAACTTTATAACTTCAGAGATGTGGCAATCATCAAAATTCAAACCATTATAATCTAAAGCAATGGGATCATCATCCCCAATGTTGGAAAAAATTTCAGCAGCTTTATCACAGGCAGTTTCAGCAGTTTTAGCCGTTTCAGGCAGTTTTTCGCGCTTTGCATTAGAAGTGGAAACATTGCTAACACCAATTCTTTTATTAGTAATAGTAGGAGGTGCAGCAACTTGTATATCATTGGCATTACTAGTGGTGGTAATAGTCCAAACTTTAGCTATATTATCTTCTTTTTCATTTTCTTCTCTTTCCCACCTAGCATGCAATTCGGCCATCAATCTTATATTCTCATTAATTCTAACTTGGATGGCATTTGCTGTAGTAGTAATTTTATTATGATGATTTTCATTAGGCATAACTTTCGATTTCAAAAGATCAACATCAGCAGCAAGACTATCGACTTTAGAAGCAAGTATATCAATTTTCCCAAGCTTTTCTTCAACAGATTTGTTAAAAGCAGTTTGTGTACTAATAAATTCTTTAAGCATGGCTTCAAGTCCAGGGGGTGTGTTCCTATTATTGTTGTAAGAATTCCCATAAGAATTACCATAGCCGTTGCCATTATTATAAGGATATGGCCTATAGTTGTTACTAGAATTGTTCCGTAAGCATTGTTGTTGAAATTATTATTTTTAATGAAGTTTACATCAACATGTTCTTCTTGAGCAACCAATGAAGCTAACGGAACATTATTAGGATCAACATTAGTCCTATCATTCACAAGCATAGACATAATAGCATCAATCTTATCACTCAAGGAAGAGGTTTCTTCGACAGAATTTACCTTCTTACCTTGTGGAGCTCTTTCCGTGTGCCATTCAGAGTAATTGGTCATCATATTATCAAGAACCTTTGTTGCTTCACCAAGAGTGTCAACACCCAGATTTTTAAGTCCAGATGCCTATTATGCCGTACATCGCAATCCCAGGAATAATGTTTTTGCGAGACATAATAGTAAGTAGCATAGAGTCATCATTTATTACAACACATATTGTCTTACAACCATAGATCACATGATCCAATATTACACGAATATATTGTTCAACATCACAAATAGTAGCGGAAGCGAAGTAGTAGTGGACTATCTATTCCACAGGCAACGCTTGACGTTAGAAGACGTTCCTAGTTATCGTAGACGTCCTGTTGTCCGTCATCCTGATACTGGTGCTCTCCTTCATAGTCTAGCATTTGAATAGCCAGGGCAAAGCCATGAGTACTTTTAAAGTACTTGCAAACTAACTCTACAATAATTACTCATTAAGTGTAATAAGGGGTGCTAAGCTCTAGGTTTATTTGCATAAAGCCAAGTTTTAGTTTGATAAACATTTAGTAAAGCCTTGTCATGTGCTAGACTAACTCAAGTGGGAACATTAGTGTCATTCCCACAACTCATATTGATTCACCACAATATCACCTTTCAATTCACCATTCATTTTTAGGATCAAAACATATTAATGATAACGGATATAGTATGGCCTTTCCAATCGTCCGTAACCGTGGACACGGCTATTCGAATAGGTTTAACACTCTGCAGAGGTTGTACTCTTGTGCCACAACTTTTGATTACATCCGTCGAGGATAACCCCGAATCATCGTAACACAGTACGCGGATCATCAACCATAACCTTTCACTTATATATGCTAGTATGAGCACCTCTCCCCATGAGCTTGGCCTCCCGGTGGAAACCGCAGTTAACCCGGGAACTGCACAGGGCTTGGGCCATACATTCACCTCATATTAACATCATTCCACACTTAACGGAGGCAGCCTCGGCGTAACCCCTATGATGCTTGTTTAGAGGGAAACCATACTAAAATACACAAGTTTCTAGTTAAGCGCTACCCATAATCAGGTATTGTGGGGGTACTTGTATAATTGGAAGGGTATCGCATTCAAACCCAATCATCAATTTTATCAAAAATCACCATCTTCTCTTGTTCACATCCACCTCCACTTTACTTTCTTTCAAGGTCATTTCACTTCACCATGTTCCCATCTAGAGTAGTCAATTTTAATTGATTAGCACTAGCAACTATATGAGGGGTGTTATCTAGCTTTGAGTTGTGCTAGTCTAACTTCAAGTATTGTTCTACTCTAGACCAAGTGAATCATAAATCAAAAGTACTTTGAAATAAATAAGCAAAAGTAAAGGTAAGTAAAAACATGGGATAGGTAATACATAAAAAGTAAAGTGTGATGGTGCCTTTGCTCTTGTAGAGCTAAGCACTTGTGTTTAGCAAGGGTTAGCTTGCCTTGAGCTGAGTAGTTATCGAAGTTCTCTTCTTCTTCCTGAGAGTAGGCCTCCTCCTCTTGGTATTCCTCGTTACTAGCGTCTATATACGAATACGAGGTATAAATACTAAACCAAGCTCACATACCAAACTAGAAACACTCAATAGAGTTCACACACTAATCCTATCATCAATCAAACATGGCATGGTGGATTATTGGATTAGTCTTTATTTAAAAGAAGAATAATTTCCTCTCATTATTCCTATTTCTTAAATTTGGTATGTAGATCCTTAGAGGAATTCATTTCTTCTCATTACATCTTATTAAGATTTAATCTCTTCATATAATACTCAGGTATGAAATATAGGTTGACCCAAGTCAACATTTCATATCTATTATATGTGAGTAATTTTAATTGAAGTGCTACACTTCACATTGTTCTAATACTTAACATTTAAATGAATTAAAATCTCTAAGTAATAATTATCAGAGGTTCATTAGCCTAAGTCATTCCCTCTGGTTGTATTACTTAGGATCAAGATTTAAATGAGAGGGTAGTTCTCATATTCCTTATTGAATTTGAATTCAAGTTTAATTGCACTAGAATTGACTACATAGCTATTTTATTTGATCTAGTCCATGATCATGCAAATAACATGTCTATATTATTGCATAATCAATTAGAGGACATCAATTGTGATTTATTAGAGTTGGAATCAGTTCAAAATCTATTATGGTTGAATTTTAAATAAATTTTGAATGTACAAAAGTCCCTGTCTTGTCTTTTTTATCAATTTAAATCTGCTATGAATTTGGAGGTGGGACCAGTGGCATTGGTTAGATAATTTCATGGGCTTTCCAACGGTATAAAGTTTGCTAAATTTGGTTTGGCAGATTTCAAAATATTCAAATTTTACTAAACCATCTGCAGCACAATTTGAAATAAGTTTAAACCTAACTTTGAATCGTGGGCTTGGGCGGGAAACCTTAACGGGCCGAAATGGTATTTAATTTTACTGCGCAGCCCAACAAGCCACGGGTGCGAGTGGGCTGCCCTGACGAGGTGGGGGCCACCCGTCAGTGGCTCTTAACCACGCGAAACGGTACGCGCGCTGAGAGGCGTTGGATTAGGGGAGGGATCGACGGCGTGCGACCGTCGTCGTCTCCGACGAGAAGGCGAGGTTCACGGCAGCGAGCGTAGGGGGTCGGCGGCCTTACCGGCGTCCCTGCGGGGCTCCGGCTGGTGGCGAGAGTGGCGTTGTCGAGGATGCCGAGGCTCCTGGTAGCAGCGGCGAGCGCTCGGGGTGGCGTCCAATCGATGGCGAGGATCCGCGAGCTCCGGCGGCCTTGCGTCTTGCGATTGGAGCAGCTCCGGTGGTGTGGTGTCAAATTGATGAGTGGAGAGGAGTGCAGGGATGAGAGGGGAGCAGATGTTGTGAAGAAATGGAGCTCGAGCTCCTCTATTTATAGCGGGCGAGAGATGGCCGTGAGGTGCCGTGGGGGTGCGGCCATGGCGCGGCTCGTGTGGCGATCCAAAGGGCAAGGCAAGGACGGCAGCGTGTAGGCGGTGTCCCGGTGATGCGCTAGGTGCAGCCGGGCGCAGGAAAAGGGAGATGGGATCGGATCGGTGGCTCGCTTCGAGTGCGGCAGCGACTCGCGGTACTTCTCCGGCGAGGACGATGGTGATGAGGCAGCCGCGGCCGCTTGAGCGTGTCTAGGGGTAGAGGGCGGGGAGGCGATGCTCGCTACGCAGATAGGGATGCAGGGGGAAGGACGAGGGCGACGGCGACGCGAGATGCTCGCGGCGTGCCGGAGCGCGATCACCGCGTGCCTGGCACGTTCTGGCACGTTGCTGGGCGCGCGTCTCCTGGCCAATGCCGTGCCTACGCGAGCCTGGGCCGTGTACCGTTGTGATCACCATGGTCAGGGGCATGTACTGGACAAGGTTGGCGAGGGACTAGAGGGCCAGAGAGAGGGTGACCAAAGGTGGCCGGCATGGCAAAGTTTGGCATTGTTTAGGTTTGTTTCCACGCTTTAATCGACGGGGCAAGGACGAGTAGAGGTGCAGGGGATGTAGGAGAGGGTGATCATCACAAACCAAAAGTGGTTTAGTCCAAAATCTGCTGGACAAAGAGGTGTAACATCAAACTAGAAAACTGCCTGCCAAGTGTTCGACACAATGGCCGCATGAACTTTGAATTTGAATTTCGAAATTCTTTTTGGTGGAACTCAAACATATTAATTATAGGTTAGTTTGGTGGTGGTGGGGTTCAATTTGGAGTTGTTTTGCAAAATGGCAAATGTGACATGATCTTCTCTTTATTTCAGCATCACTACTTGTCACCTTTATACTGGTCAACCTAGTCAACTCTAGCCATGGTGGTTAACATCAAAGTTACTCACCTTGACATGGTCTTGGATGACATGGCTTTGGTTGACCAAGTTTAGTTTAAGAATTGAGAAAACCAGAGGGGTAAAGTAGTGAAGAAAATATTTTTGGGCCATATGACCATTATCATATGTATGTAGAAATTTTGATTTCCTTGTGTTTGATTCTTGATCCAAGGATGCAATTGTGTTAGTTTATCATATTGAAGTATTTTACAAGCAAGGGAGCAAGCAATTATGGCCTAGGGTGAAGATTTGCAATTTGGCATATTGTGTATGTAAGTGAAATATGGGGTTTCCCCATTTTCTTCATTTCCCCTCAAACTAGGGTTTGAGGATCTTTGTTAGGGTTCAAATAGAAATTGATAATCATACTAACACTCATCATGGCAATTGCACAAAAGAAATTCACTCAAATGCAAGAAACTATATGTGGCACTATATGCATATAAAAAGTTTTTGTTAATTGCAAATTTTGAGTTTTGGGGAAATTTTCATTCTTGATTATTATTGTTGAAACTTGGGATGTTACAAACCCTTCCCCTTACAAAAGATCTTGTCCCGAGATCTGCGAGAAAACTAGGTACTAAAGAGATCTGGGTACTCAGTCCTCATGAAGTCTTCTCTCTCCCAAGTGGCTTCTTCTTCGGTGTGGTTACTCCATTGGATCTTCAGAAACTTGATACTTCGGGTACGGGTGGTTCTGAAAGCTTCTTCCAAGATGCAAATAGGTACTTCGCGGTATGTCAGATCTGAGTTGATATCCACAGCTTGATGGTCGATGTTCTTGAAAACCTCGGTCTTCTCGGGCACTTCTAAGCACTTCCGGAGTAGCGAGATGTGAAACACATTGTGCACCGCTGACATTTCTTCCGGTAACTCCAGTTGATAAGACACTTCTCCTCGGCGGCTCAGGACTTTGAAAGGTCCGACATATCGGGGTGCAAGCTTCCCTTTAAGTTGGAATCTCTGCATTCCTTTAAGAGGGGACACTTTGAGATATACGAAATCTCCGATCTCGAAGGTCATCTCTCGGCGTCTCTTGTCGGCGTAGCTCTTCCGTCTTGATTGGGCTGTCTTGAGGTACTCGCGGATCTTGTGAACCTTCTCTTCGGCTTCTCGGAGAATATCTGGTCCAAAGACTTGACTCTCTCCAACTTCCGACCAATTCAGAGGGGTACGGCACTTCCTTCCGTACAGTGCTTCGAAGGGGGCCATCTGCAAGCTGGCTTGATAGCTGTTGTTGTACGAGAATTCTGCGTACGGCAAGCAGTCTTCCCACTTAGATCCATACTCTAGCACACATGCTCTCAACATATCTTCTAGTATCTGGTTGACTCGTTCGATCCGTCCATCCGTCTCGCGGGTGATAGGTCAGTGCTGAAATTCGCACGAGTTCCGAGTCCTTCATGTACCTTCCGCCGAATCCGGAGGTGAATTGGGATCCTCTCGTCGGATACTATCGACTTCGGGGTTCCGTGCGGGCTGACTATCCTTGAGATATATAGCTCTGCGAGTCTCGGTCCTTGATAGGTGGTCTTGACGGGGATGAAGTGGGCGACTTTGGTTAGTCTGTCGACCACTACCCAGATGGAATCATTTCCTTTACTAGATTTGGGCAGTCCGGTGATGAAGTCCATTCCTACGGAATCCCACTTCCACTCGGGAATCTGTAGGGGTTGCAACAGTCCTGCGGGGCGTTGATGTTCTGCTTTGACTCTTTGACAGATATCACACTTGGCGATGTAGCTTCCAATTTCTCTCTTCATTCCATGCCACCAGAATTGTTCCTTCAAATCCTGGTACATCTTGGTTCCTCCGGGGTGAATGGAGTATAGGGTGTCGTGAGCTTCTTTCAGAATAACTTGCTTCAACTCTGAGTCTGACGGCACGCAAAGGCGCTTGTTATACCATAGCACTCCTTCTTCATCTACGGTGAATCCCGGTGCTTTTCCGGCAGCTATTTGGCTCTTGATTCCGTCAATGCTAGCATTTCCTTTCTGAGCTTCCTTGATCTGGCTAATCAGGGTGGGTTGGAGTTCAATGCTGGCGAGATATCCTTCGCTAACCAGTTCTAGTCTAAACTGTTCAAACTCTTCAAACAGGCTGGGTTGTTCAATTGCTAACATGGAGTTCAACTGACACGGCAGTCTACTCAGAGCATCCGCTACCACGTTGGCCTTGCCGGGGTGATAGTGGATTTCCATGTCGTAATCCTTGATTAACTCTATCCATCTCGCGCTGTCTCATATTCAGCTCCTTCGCGTGAAGATATACTTCGGGCTCTTGTGATCCGAGTAAACCTCGCATCGATTACCCATGAGGTAATGACGCCATACTTTCGGTGCTAACACCACCGCTGCTAGCTCTAAGTCATGGGTTGGATAGTTCTGTTCATGCTCGCTTCAGCTTGTCTTGACAGGTAAGATATCACTTTGCCTTCTTGCATCAGCACACATCCGAGACCAATCTTGGAGGCGTCACAAGACACATCAAAGGGCTTGGTAATGTCCGGCATAACCAAGTATTGGGGCTGTTGTCAATCTTAGCTTGAGCTGTTGAAAGCTCTCTTCACACTTGTCGGTCCATTCGAACTTCCGGTCCTTCTTCAACAATTGAGTCATCGGTCTTGCTATGCTCGAGAATCCTTCAACGAATCGGCGGTAGTATCCCGCCAATCCGAGAAATGCACGGACTTTGGTCTGAGTGGTTGGGGCTTTCCATTCTTCAACAGTCTTGATTTTTGCGGGGTCAACGGCAATTCCTCCGGCTGACAAGATATGACCCAAGAATCCTACTTCTTTCAACCGTAACTCACACTTGCTGAACTTGGCATACAACTAATGCTCCCGAAGGGTATCTAGGACCACTTCCAAATGTTGCTCATGTTCTTCTTCGGACTTGGAGTATATGAGGATGTCGTCGATGAAGACACAACGACAAACTTGTCCAGGAAGTTCATAAAGATCTTATTCATGAGATTCATGAAGTAAGCGGGGGCATTGGTCAATCCAAATGACATGACATTGTACTCGTACAATCCATATCTGGTGGTAAAGGCAGTTTTGGGGATATCGGTGGCACGAATCTTCGCCTGATGGTATCCTGTCCGCAGATCAATCTTCGAGAATACTTGGGCTCCTGGTCAGCTGGTCAAACAGATCTTCTATCTTTGGCAACGGGTACTTGTTCTTGATGGTGACATCGTTGAGCTTACGGTAGTCCGTAACCAAACGAGTGGCACCGTCCTTCTTATCCACAAACAAAACTGGCGATCTCCAAGGTGACGCACTTGGTTGAATCAGACCTTTGAATAGCATATCATCCAGTTGCTTCTTCAGTTCCACTAACTCTGCCGGGTTCATGCTGTAGGCTCTCTGGGCTATAGGTCCGGTTCCGGGGATTAACTCGATGATAAACTCGATATCCCGATCTGGGGGCATACCGGGTAGGTCATCCGGAAACACATCAGGGTATCGACAGACGACCCTGATCTGATCCAAGGTGGGTTTGGCTAGGCTTTGGTTGCAGGTAAACTTTCTGGGCATCCTTTCAGATATGTGTTCTACTATGATTCCGGTGCTACTAGTCATGGTGATGGCCTTCTTGGCACAATCAATCAGTCCATGATGTTTCGCCATCCAGTCCATTCCCAGGACTACTTCCAAACCTTTGGCTCCCAGAACAATCAAATTTGCATAAAATTCTATTTCATGAATTCTGATAGGCACATCTTTGCAAATTTTTCTAGCTTTAGTTGTTGATCCGGGTATTTAAACTATCATGACATGCTTCAAACTGATGGGTTGAATCTTACTAGTGCATGCAAAATCTTCGGTAATAAACGAATGCGATGCTCCGTAATCAAACAAGCACTCTTGCAGGTATTGAGTTAACAGAGAACATACCCAGCACAACGTCTAGGGCTTCCTGAGCTTCTTTTGCATTCATGTGGTAGAGGCGGCCGTTGCGGTTGTTCGGGTTGTTGGGGGCGAACTTCTTGTTGGTGGTGACACGACGCTGCTGCTGCGCAGGGCCCGAGGTGTTGGCGGCAGTCTTGGCGAGCTTCTTGGGGCACTCATAGGAGAAGTGCCCCGCCACTCCGCACTCGTAGCAGTTGTAGGTGGACTTGTCCTTGGGGGTGATGGGAACAGCATTGCTCCCAGTCCTTGGAGCGGTGTTGGAGTTGTTGTTGGGGGCGCGGGGTGGAGCGCGGTTGAAGTTGTTGTTGTGGTTGTGGTTGTTGTAGTTGTGGTGGCCTCCTGGCCTAGGGTTTCCTCCACTCCGGTTCTGATAACTCGGACGTGGATTCTGCATCGGGGGCTTGTTGTTTCTTGGGGCGAACCCTCCACTTGAGCTGGGGCGATACTTGTGGTTATTGCTGGGCCCACTCTGGTTCATCATACGGCGCTTGCGGTTCTCATTGGCTTGGTGTATCTTCCCCTCCATCTGAATGGCGGAGTCAACGAGGGCTTCTAAGTCAGCAAAGGGGATATTGATCAGCACAGTCTGCATCTCATCATGCAGTCCATTCAGAAACCTCTCCTTCCTCTTCTCGACGGTATCCATCTCATCCGGGGCGTACCTTGACAAAGTGAGGAACTTGTCGCGGTATTCTACTACGGTCATTCTGCCTTGTTTCAGTTCCCTGAACTCATCCCTCATCTTCTTAATCAGGCCCGGGGGCACGTGATACTTGCTAAACTTGAGTTTGAAATCTTCCCAAGTCATCATTTGCCCCGCATTTAATGCGCGGGCACTTGTCCACCAGGCACGTGCAGGTCCAGCCAGATAGTGGGTGGCGAACAACACCTTCTCGTTGTCCTCCACTCCGGCAACCTCGAGATTGTTCTCCATAGTTTGGAGCCAATCATCAACATCGAGGGGTTCCTCTGTCTTGCTGAACACCGGTGGGTTGGTGTTTTGGAAGTTTTTCAGCTTCGACCCTGGGTGGTCGTGGTTTCTGTGGCCTTGATTGCCCTGAGCAATCTGTTGAAGTGCAGCTAGGTTGGCTTGACGGTCAACTCTCTCTGCTTCTCTCTCTGCCATCATCTGTTGCAGCATTTGCAGCATTGCGGCTTCGCTGCGAGTTGGGGGTGCCATCTGAACAGTGATAGGGATCATGAGATGAGAGGGAAATTTCTATGGCTCATTTTGGGATAAAATTTCACACAACTTAAAACTTGATTCATAATAATAATAATATTACACACACACAAACATAGTCATGGAGGTAGCAAATATTACAAGCCAAATGTTCCGGAGGGTTTGAAGAACCCTTTCAACAAACTACGATACATGGGGCGGGTACAAAGGACCGATACATAACACGGGACGCAAGTGCTCGGACGGGACTACTCGCCATCGACGTTGATAGGGTAGACGTTGTCTACCCCGGCAGCAAGGTGCTCGTGGCCATCCTCGTAAGGGTGGAACTCCAGGTCGTCGTCTTCCTCCTCCTCGTAGTCGTCGTCGTTGCTGACGTAGGAGTAGCCGTCCCCCTGGATGTTCTCCCCTTCACCTTCGCCCTCCAGCTCCAGGATCTGTTCAGCTTGGGTGGCGATGGTTGCCTTCAGAGTGGCGATCCTGGCCTTGAGGCGGTTGATGGCGTAGTCCTTCTTCTGGTTGGCACGGCGGAGTGCCCTCGCGCTCCCGGCGATGACCTTGATGGTCTCCGCCTGTTGCGCCAACTGGATGTGAGTGTGGTTGGCGTATTCACGGGAGTTGTCGAGGTCGATGCGGGTCTCATTCAACATGAAGTCGAGATGATCCACATGATGGCGAAGTTGCGGGTGCGATGGCAGGTTCATTGGCACCCCGAGGGAGTTGTGCCTTCATAGTGCACAAAGCGGCTATCCTCGAAGTCCATGAAGTTTTGCCCGCACAGACGTGCGAGCCCTTCCTGAAGTCCCCGTGCGAGACCATCCGCCCAGTTGTTCTCCCGGAAGGAGAACTGGATCCTTGCGCTCATTGGGAGCGTGAACCTTCCACGAAGGTCCACCATGATCACCCACTGGAGTTGACCACCGGGCTGGTCATTGATCATTCCACCAAAGACTTCCGGTGGTGGGCGCCCGAGGAACTCTGAGAGGGAGAAGAGGTCCCTCTCGAAGATGATCTCTCCACCGTTCCCCAACTGATAGAACTTAGTCTGGAGAAAGGGCTGCGCATCCATGACGTGATCCATCTGTAGAGAGAATTAGATGATTAAGTTAGAGAAGTGCAAGTGTTCCAAATTTTAATTCACTTATAAGAAGGGCATGAATTTAAAGTTTGTAATAGACTCTTCAAGGTAAGAGGGTGAATAAAGTTTTCATAACTAGTCAATTCATGAAATTTTTGAAGCTAAGTTTTTGAACGTCCATTCTAACTAGGGTCTCCTAAGGTCAAACAATGGCTCTGATACCAACTTGTCAACACCCGGATTTTTAAGTCCAGATGCCTATTATGCCGTACATCGCAATCCCAGGAATAATGTTTTTGCGAGACATAATAGTAAGTAGCATAGAGTCATCATTTATTACAACACATATTGTCTTACAACCATAGATCACATGATCCAATATTACACGAATATATTGTTCAACATCACAAATAGTAGCGGAAGCGAAGTAGTAGTGGACTATCTATTCCACAGGCAACGCTTGATGTTAGAAGACGGTCCTAGTTATCGTAGACGTCCTGTTGTCCGTCATCCTGATACTGGTGCTCTCCTTCATAGTCTGGCATTTGAATAGCCAGGGCAAAGCCATGAGTACTTTTAAAGTACTCGCAAACTAACTCTACAATAATTACTCATTAAGTGTAATAAGGGGGTGCTAAGCTCTAGGTTTATTTGCATAAAGCCAAGTTTTAGTTTGATAAACATTTAGTAAAGCCTTGTCATGTGCTAGACTAACTCAAGTGGGAACATTAGTGTCATTCCCACAACTCATATTGATTCACCACAATATCACCTTTCAATTCACCATTCATTTTTAGGATCAAAACATATTAATGATAACGGAGATAGTATGGCCTTTCCAATCGTCCGTAACCGTGGACACGGCTATTCGAATAGGTTTAACACTCGCAGAGGTTGTACTCTTGTGCCACAACTTTTGATTACATCCGTCGAGGATAACCCCGAATCATCGTAACACAAGTACGCGGATCATCAACCATAACCTTTCACTTATATATGCTAGTATGAGCACCTCTCCCCATGAGCTTGGCCTCCCGGTGGAAACCGCAGCTTAACCCGGGAACTGCACAGGGCTTGGGCCGTACATTCACCTCATATTAACATCATTCCACACTTAACGGAGGCAGCCTCGGCGTAACCCCTATGATGCTTGTTTAGAGGGAACCCATACTAAAATACACAAGTTTCTAGTTAAGCCCTACCCATAATCAGGTATTGTGGGGGTACTTGTATAATTGGAAGGGTATCGCATTCAAACCCAATCATCAATTTTATCAAAAATCACCATCTTCTCTTGTTCACATCCACCTCCACTTTACTTTCTTTCAAGGTCATTTCACTTCACCATGTTCCCATCTAGAGTAGTCAATTTTAATTGATTAGCACTAGCAACTATATGAGGGGTGTTATCTAGCTTTGAGTTGTGCTAGTCTAACTTCAAGTATTGTTCTACTCTAGACCAAGTGAATCATAAATCAAAAGTACTTTGAAATAAATAAGCAAAAGTAAAGGTAAGTAAAAACATGGGATAGGTAATACATAAAAAGTAAAGTGTGATGGTGCCTTTGCTCTTGTAGAGCTAAGCACTTGTGTTTAGCAAGGGTTAGCTTGCCTTGAGCCGAGTAGTTATCGAAGTTCTCTTCTTCTTCCTGAGAGTAGGCCTCCTCCTCTTGGTATTCCTCGTTACTAGCGTCTATATACGAATACGAGGTATAAATACTAAACCAAGCTCACATACCAAACTAGAAACACTCAATAGAGTTCACACACTAATCCTATCATCAATCAAACATGGCATGGTGGATTGTTGGATTAGTCTTTATTTAAAAGAAGAATAATTTCCTCTCATTATTCCTATTTCTTAAATTTGGTATGTAGATCCTTAGAGGAATTCATTTCTTCTCATTACATCTTATTAAGATTTAATCTCTTCATATAATACTCAGGTATGAAATATAGGTTGACCCAAGTCAACATTTCATATCTATTATATGTGAGTAATTTTAATTGAAGTGCTACACTTCACATTGTTCTAATACTTAACATTTAAATGAATTAAAATCTCTAAGTAATAATTATCAGAGGTTCATTAGCCTAAGTCATTCCCTCCGGTTGTATTACTTAGGATCAAGATTTAAATGAGAGGGTAGTTCTCATATTCCTTATTGAATTTGAATTCAAGTTTAATTGCACTAGAATTGACTACATAGCTATTTTATTTGATCTAGTCCATGATCATGCAAATAACATGTAATGTCCCAGGTTTAGAGACGATCGAGGGGTAGACTTTAGAAAGGGATGTGCATTGCATAGTAAATTCTGGGGAAATTTCGCGCTTTTAAACAAAAACTGCATCGAAGGGGGACAAGTTTCTCTCTCGACAACTTACAGTGGTTAGGGTTTCGAGAGTGCGACAAACTTGCATCTCACTTCACTACTTTAAGGTTTTGAGAAGAGAGGGGAGAGTTTGCATTATTGAATTCTAAATGAAGTGTCATGGTTAAATTCAAACCAATGATGAATTTGAATTTCAAATTCAAACATTAAATAATTACCCTAAATAATTCAATTGTGAGGAAATTCATTAAGTAAATAATCAATAATAAACAAAATGAACAATTATAATAAAGTAAAGCTCATTAGGGAAAACTTTGAGCTTTATTGATCATCACACAATTTACATTGTCATTACAATATTCATAAGAGAAAATAAATGAATTACAACACATTACAAGAATTGGTGAAATTGAAAAAAATAAAAGAGAATAAAAAGAAAAGTACAAGTAATGACCCTAGTCTAAATACTACAAGATCATCTTCACTTGATCTTGGATTTGATGAACTCCATGTCCATTTTTGATCAATTGTTGATTCCCTGCACAAATCAAAGCAAAACCAGCATTAAGCCAAGTGGCAAAGCCACTTGGCAGGTTAACAAATAAAGGAAATGAAGGGGATATGATCAAGCTGCCGAGCTGATCCATGCCACAGCCAAGTTCCAGGTCCAAGTGCACAGCACATGCCTATACACACACACAGCCTGCTCACGTGGCTGTGTGCATGCAAGCACACACACACAGGTGAGTCACCAAAGTGACAAGCAAGAGTCGTCGACCAGGGAGAGCAAGGGAGCATCACATATAAGCTTTTCGAAGCAAACCCTAGCTCATTCATCGGCAGCAACTTGGTAAGTCATCGGAGAACAAGAACACTTAGAACAGGAAGAACACATAGCCATAACTCTCATCCAGGAACAGACTCAAGCAAGGAACTGCTTCCTCGTTGAGAAGCAAACCATGGAGTAGATCAAGCACAAGATCACCGGGAGGAGCAGGGCAAGTAAACCAACCACAAGATCATCACGAAGCAAAACCTCTACACCAACACTCATTTTCTAGGAGCCGGAGTGAGGTATACACAAAAGAACTCGAGCAAACACATGCTTTGCTCATCAATAAGCATACACATGCATCACATAATCAACTAAGGGTAGGAAACCCTGGATGTATCATCACTTGGTTGCAAAACCATTTGGTGCCGATAAATAAAGCAAAGGCTAGAAGGAAAATAACCAAGGGAACATTGGTTGTGTCAACAGCAGTGACACAACCAGAGAAATCCATCATGGATTTGATCCTAATTAGCCATTCCAACTCACCTAGCACTACATGGTTTGCTAACCATCAGACAGATAGGCACTTGTGCCTATTCTAGTTTGTCAACAACAGAAGAACACCGGAAATCCAACAAGGATTGCCAGAGATGTATCCACCAAGCCACAACAAGCCACAGAGAGGGGGAGCTACCCATGGCAGCATCAAAGAGCTGCCAGGGCCACCTCAACCCATAACCAAAACCTTAAGCCACCACATCATCACCAGTAGGGTTCAGTAGAGGGCTAGGGTACCAACCAGTGGTTGTCATCCAACTAGCCCTAGCTAATTCAAGTAATATGATCATCACTGCAAGGCAGTTCACATCATTTATCCATTTAATAAAGCAAGCTAATACAGATAAATGAACTACACAAGTAATCAAAGCACTGTAGCCTTGCGGATGATCCAATGGATCATTGCAAGCATCAGATGATGCTTGAGCAAGCACCATCACACATCAGGCCAAGCTTGTGTGATGAACACACATCACACAGAGGGCAACAGTGAGGCACAGACAGGAAACAACATATCTCACAAGCAACTCATGATCATATGATCATCTGAGCTTGCTAGCACTGGTTACAGATGGCCATAGCCAAGCATATTATCAGGAATTAGCCAGCTACTGAAGAAATCCAACCAAGTCCTAACTGAATAATTAGATAACTGAATTAATGACTTTATAATTGTATCCAGAAGCACATCAAAGGCTTGATGAACCACTGGATCATAATACACAAGCAAGGCACATATCAAAGCATCACCGAATCACACTGATAAGCCAACAAGCAATGCTCAAATGAGCATAATCATGTATCCGCACACAATGAACTAACCTGTGAGTACCGACACTTGCAAATTTGCAAGGATTACACACCACAATCAAGTCGAGGCAAGTAATTGAATACACCTGATGAACTAGCGATAGTAGTATCAAGCACTGAGGCACAGGGACAGTTTCAAGCAAGAAATACAAGCTCAAGCAAGCACCTAGCATAGGAAATGTTGCACAGAAGCCATAGGGTAGCAAGGCAAAGATATGCATAGCATCAGCACACATAACAGCAGCCGAGCAAGAGCAGCAGCTAGCCGTAAGGGCAGCTATAGCACGCGCACTTGCACAGCAAGCGATGAGAGCATGGCACAGAGCATCTCCACGGGGAGAGGCAGGCCAGCCCACTTGAGCGAGCACAAAGAAGGAAGAAGAAGGAGGAGAAATGGTGGCATGTACCTGGGCGGAGCACCACAGCGTGCCATGGCGGCACGGCGGCACGGGTCACCACTGCAGCGCCAAGCCGCGGCTTGGCCTGGCGTCGCTGAGCACAAGCGCCCAGCACCGCCACGGCAACACCATGGCGGCGTCACGACACCTGATGCGCCGGTGAGCAACACATCACCGTGCGGGCGAACACGACGGGGGCGAACGAAGAAGAGGACGAGGTTCAGATCGAGCCGGTGGATCTGATGCGCCGTCGTGTGGCGGTCCAGATCCGTCGCATCTCATCGCCGGAGATGGCCGGAGACGGCCGGAGAATCTCGGCGAAGGCAGCGGCGACCACAGCACCGCGAGAGCGAGGAGAGAAGTTAGGGTTTCTGCGCGAGGAGAGAGGAGAGGACGAATGGGCCGACCGAGCCCAAAGGGTGGCTCGGGTTCGACCTAACCCATTGGGCCACCTGACAGGTGGGGCCCAAAGGGTATTTCAGTCTTTTCACAAATCAATAAATACATGAAACTTTGAAATTCAATAGAAAATTGATAAAAGCTCTTAAAAATAACTTTAAAATATGAAAAAGAATCAGCATAAAATTCTCTATTTAAATAAAATATCAAAGAGAATTTTTGATGACAATTAAGAGTAAGTCCTATTTTGATGATTTAAATAATCATTTAAATCACACACCTAATTTTCTATAATAAAAATAAGTCCATTAATGTATTTGGACTTTAAAAAAACACCTTGACAACATTTCAAGGTTGTATCTTACTTTAAATCAAGTGTCCTCAAATCATTCTTAGTATTAACCTCTTACATGAAATAATAACATCATCTGAAGGGGGAACAAACCCTAAAACTGGAATCATGCATAATCGCTTCTTTAACCATTACCCTTATCGGACAATGATGCTATTTTTCGCAGACAGAGGACAAGGGTCAGTCCACACCTTCCAACCGCAAAACTTTGCAGTTGTTCGTGCAAGTTCATCACTTGCTCATGTCATTTGAGTATTTTTATCAAATTACTTGCAAAGTATTATGGTTATCACTATTGCACAAAAATCAAAACCACTACTTTCATAACTATGAATATGACTATGTGGTGGGCAATGGAACCATGGATTGTGTTGATATGGTGGAGGTTCCATTGCACGGGTATATATCCATCTAGGATTAAACAACAAATGTCGCCAATGATTCTTGTGCCGTAATATCCGTGTTAACCATAAGATCCGGAGTGGGACTGGAGTAGTCAAAAGTGTTTCCACCTCTCGTTCATCAACGGATGCGCTTTACCGTAGTACACTTGTAATCCAAGGGGGCAAGTCTGGTGAGGCCGGGGAGTCCTAAGTCCCCACGGCATAGTCCGTAGTACACTTGTCGCCCGAAGGAGCAAGCCGGTGAGGCCGGGGAGTCCTAAGTCCCCACGGTATTGCGGTCTATGATGGGTTGCAGCTACCGGCGAAGGAGTTTGGTTCGATCCCGGACTATCGTCGTGGTCGGGGTCCACCCTGAAATATATGGGAATAATGGGACCGGCGAGGACCCGGTGGTCGGGGCATGCAACAAAGGGTGGGTGTTCGAGGTAGCGGAGGAACATGATTGGCTAGACCTTATACCGGGCCTCACACCGAAGGAAGTGTGGACGGGAAAGCTGCCCGGTTGGCACCAAGGTTAAGATCTCTTATGGGTAAAGCAACACACCTCTCGCGAGTGTAAGAATCGTGACTCGTCACTCCCTGTTCCGGGATTGAGGAACTGCGAACGCGGCCGGAAAGGAGCTCCATGAAGTTCTAGTAAACCGGTGAAGGCTGACGGACATAGCTCTTTGAAATAAAAGCAATCTATTGAAGAAATGTTTATCAAAACTTGCATTGGTATTAGACTTTCTGGTCTAATATCGTAGCTAGTGCATTAAACACCTCTTATCTATAATGAACTTGTTGAGTACGCTCGTACTCATACCACTCTTAAATCCCATGCTTAGATTGTCTGAATCATCTGGAGGAGGACTACAACGACAATGAAGGAGCCGAGATCATCGGCTACGAGGAACCTAACCTCTCAGGAGGAGTTGAAGGCGTAGACTATCTCATAGTCTACGGAACCGGGGAGGCTTCCGGTGGAAATCAAGCCTAGAAGAACCGAGTAGTAGTTGTAGCCGAGCAGCACGAACTCTTAATATTTAGCTGCTCGAGGAAATAAATGTATCACTTAATGAGACTTATATATTGTAAACTAAGTTGGGTTCGCCTCGAACCCAGGAGTATTCCTCTGAGGACCCAAGAGGAGCTCCGAGACGACATGTGTATGTTAATTGTAATAATATGTGAATGAGTTATGGACCTTGCTATGTTCCGTTGTACTACTCGAGGGATGTAATATTTGCGGAATGGTACTTCGTGAATGTTATATCAACGACCGGCATACTACAACATGCAAGTGGTATGCGTGGTCACCACAGCTTGGTATCGAGCAAAAGCTTTGACCTTAGGTTGGAACCTAGTAAATGGGACCAAACGTTAGGAGTCAAATAGGACTAGTAAAGAATTCTCTAAAAATATGGTGTATATTCAATTGAGAATACAACAATCATATCTTTTAGTGCGATAATTCTTTATTATCTCTATTATGATGCATTATTACTAATCTTTTCATCTTTCTATTTCTACAGCCAACATGGCAAGTTCACGACCGGGAAGAAACGTGAAAGTTATGGATTCCACATTGAACGAATACCAAGGAGGACTTGCTGATATCTTACGAGCCATGTTACTGGAATTTGGGTGCGATCCCCAGATTCCAGTAAAGAAGTACATGTTCTATGATGGTCCTGTACTGGCCAAGTGCAGGGTAGGACCGCGACTTCCTGAATCTTTGGGAATGAGCGTAGTCATGCCAGCTGGAGAAGCTAGGACAACCAACACAGCCTACCATATAGCTGTAATGAGAGCCATAACCGACATACGGGAACATAAGACGAAGGAGCTTATGGATTCCGAGTTCTCCCATATTCCTCATAATCAGGAGGAAGAAGATCCCATGCTCAACCACTATAAATATGCTAAACGCAAACCCATAGCAGCGGCAAAATATATGGATAATAGCCGTAACTTCATATCATTACTCTTTCGGCTTGAACCATCATCCGATAGGAGCAATTGATACGATGCTTGAGGAATTCACCGAACCCAAGGAGGAGAGTAGGGGGAAAGAACCTATGGAGAATGTGGTGCACACACCGGCTTATTCAGCCGGTGACTACATCGCATTGATCCACTTGCACGTGAACCCACACTGCTACACCCGGGAACTACCCGGGTAGTTCCTATGGGGATACGAAGGCGGAAAGGAATCCGGAAACAACCAGCGTTCCGAGACTCCTATCGAGAATTCCAGGGGTTGGCGTTGGGGAGATGATACTGGAACTCATAGTACTTCTGTGTATTATGATGGGGAGATGAATGATGACGCAACAACCCAGAACCAGAGTTATCCCAGTAATGAAGGAGTTGATGGAGGGTATCCGACACAGGTTGAGTCGGGTATGAGTTTTGGTAACCCTTATGGTGGGGCTACAGGGGAGTACACCCGATGGGTGGACTATGATGCACTCAACGATCAGTTTGTGAACACTGATTTCTCCTCAGGATCATCATCTGATTCGGATTACAAGCCAACGGGGAGACCTTATGTTCCAGGGTCTATCAGGAGGACGACACGTTCGACCGGATGGAAGCCTGGAATGTATCGGGAGTGAAGATCGACTAGAGTCCACCAAGGGAGGCGAGGCTATAATACACAAGTACCACGTGTATTATAGTTTGTAATATTTGTATAAATTTGTACATATACTTTAATAAGTGAGTTTGCATACTCACATCGACTTGAGTATTGTAATAAGACCACTTAAGTATGTATATACAGGGTATATGTTTTGTATGATTTGGATTTGCTTCTTGATTTCCATTGCGTGACTAGTTCTCGTGCACAAAGTTGAGCTCGTAAAACTTGCGCATGGAGTAATTATGAGTATCATCTTGTGTTGCATAACTAGGGGGTTATGTCGGGAACGCTAGGAGACGAGACTGAAGCACAGCGCATGGAGCGCGAAGCAAAACAAAAGGAAGAGGCTGAGGGTGCAGCCAGAGATCAGTTTCCACCACCACCACCACCCATGACGCAGCAAAATTTTATCCAGTGCATGCAGCTGGTGGAGGAGCGACAGCGTGTAACACTGGAACAGCAGAACAAATTCTTTCAGGATTTGTTACAGCAAAACAGGGTGGAGAGACCCGAGAACCCAGGAGTCTCATTAGCAGACTTCCAAAACACTAAGCCTATATCTTTCGCATACGCGCCCGAGCCAATGGACGCGGAAGATTGGCTGATGGATACTGAGCAAAAGCTCAACACTGTTGGATGTAACGACCAAGAGAAGGTTCGTTATGCTACTCATCTGTTGTGTGGACCTGCCGCATCATGGTGGGACAATATTGTAGCCGTTTACCCGGCTGGAAAGGTATTTACATGGGAGGAATTCACAAGGAAGTTCAGGGAATCCAATGCCCCTGAAAGTACTGTGGAGCTGAAGCGTCGAGAATTTGAAAGTCTCGAGCAGAAGGACAAGGCAATCCTGACCTATGTCAGGGAGTTCTCTAAACTGTCCCGGTACGCTGTTGAAGAAGTTAACACCGAGGACAAGAAGAAAAAGAGATTTCTAAGGGGGTTAAGTCCCCAGTTCAAGGTTCAGCTCCGTATGATGAGAGCAACGGAGTTTCAAGAGTTGGTGGATGCAGCCATCACTCTGGAAGATGATTTCAAGCAATTACAGGAGGAGAAGAGGAAAAAGGCCAAGTTTGAGCCTAAGAGATATGTCAGTAACAAACCTAACACTGGTTTGAGTTTCAAACCAAGATACAACAACAACAACAACAACAGCAACTACTACGGTAGTAGGAAGAACCAAGCATTTCAGACTGCAAACCAAATAGTTTGCCGTGTTTGTGGAATTAAAGGACATACTTCGAAGGACTGTCGCAAACCCAGAATCATCTGTTTCGGGTGTCGCCAGGAGGGGCACATGATGAAAGACTGTCCTAATAAGAAGAATGGAGGAGGTCAATCTGGAGGAGGAGGAAGTCGAGGAGGTAACACCGGAGGCAACTGGAAGAATAAGAAGTCCTTCGGCAAGCTGAACTGTACCAGTCTGGAGGAGGTGGTCAATTCTGACCAGGCGGTGATAGGTACGCTCCAGATACTCACTCATCCTGGCAAAGTACTTTTTGATACTGGTGCAACTACATCATTCATTTCTCAACAATTTATCACCAAACATTGGATTAGTTGCACTAAGTTAGATACACCCATAACCATACTTTCTGCGGGGGGAACAATAGTAGTAACCCATGCCAAACAAAAACAAGTCATTATGATCAATAAGTGCGCGTTTGACGCAGACCTGTTCATTTTACCAATGAAGGACATTGACGTCATTCTTGGTATGAACTGGTTAGAAGCTAATGGAGCATTGATCGACTGTGTAAACAAGACGGTGTCATTGAAAAGTCCCGATGGAAGTAGAATGATCTACCAAGGCGACAAACATACACAGATTGAAGTTGAGCTACAGCTTAACAGCATGAAGGAGGTGAAGTTAGAAGATATACCGGTAGTAAATGAATTCCAGGATGTGTTTCCTGCGGAATTACCTGGTATGCCACCAGATAGGGAGATAGAATTCACTATCGACCTAATTCCAGGAACAGCTCCGATTGCCAAAGCACCATATAAGATGGGGCCCAAGGAGTTGAAGGAACTTAAGGAGCAACTGGATGACTTGGAACATAAGGGATTCATTCAAGAGAGTGTTTCACCATGGGGATCACCTGTGATCTTCGTGGATAAAAGAGATGGAGGAAGAAGGATGTGCGGAGACTACAGGAATTTGAACAACGTCACAATCAAGAACAAGTATCCACTTCCAAGAATACAAGATCTATTTGATCAAGTGAGAGGCGCGGGAGTCTTTTCCAAGATTGATCTAAGATCCGGTTATCACCAGATAAAGATCAAGAAAGAAGACGTTCCGAAAACTCGCCTTTGTCTCAAGGTATGGACACCATGAATACCTTGTAGTACCTTTTGGATTGACCAATGCCCCAGCAATATTCATGAATCTCATGAATAAGATCTTCATGCCATATCTAGACAAGTTTGTCATCGTATTTATCGATGATATTCTGATATATTCCAAGAACAAGGTTGAACATGCTGAACACTTGAGGTTAGTGTTGCAAACACTAAGGGAACATCAACTCTATGCCAAACTTAGTAAGTGTGAATTTTGGCTAGATCAAGTGGAATTTCTTGGTCATGTCATTAGTAAAGATGGAATAGCTGTTAACCCGAGTAAGGTAGCAGCGGTTCTAGAATGGGAAGCACCCAAGACTGTCAAGGAAATTCGAGGATTCCTAGGAATGGCAGGATATTATCGGAGATTCATTGAAGGATTCTCTAAGATAGCAGGACCAATGACAAAGCTGTTAAGGAAGAACACACCATTCGTGTGGACAGAGGAGTGTGAGAAGAGTTTTCAAACTCTAAAGGAGAAACTCACCACGGCACCGGTGTTAGCGGTTCCAGAAGTTGGCAAGGATTACACCGTGTACTGTGACGCATCCAAACATGGATTGGGTTGCGTACTCATGCAAGATCGGAAAGTGATATCTTATGGATCGAGGCAACTCAGACCTCATGAAGTAAATTATCCAACACATGACTTGGAATTAGCAGCAGTCGTGTTTGCACTCAAAACTTGGAGACATTTTCTCTATGGAGCGAAGTGTGAGCTCTATACAGATCATAAAAGCCTCAAATATTTCTTCACTCAGAAGGAACTCAACATGAGACAGAAAAGATGACTAGAATTGATCAAGGATTATGACCTGACAATCAATTACACACCAGGGAAGGCTAATGTTGTAGCAGACGCCCTGAGTAGGAAGAGTACCGGAGGAGTGGAACAAGAAATATCACCGGAGTTGAGGAAGGAAATAAGTCAAGCCCAAATACAACTTTGGGAGAAGGAAGCCCATGAAGGATTATCGGCGTTGCAAGTAGCCGATGAGTTGAATGTCAACCTGAAGAATGAGATAATGATGGGTCAGCTGGACGATCCATTCATCGTGGAGGAGATGAGAAGAATAGATGAGGGAAGACCATCAGAATTTCACCGCGGAGAATCTGGATCCTTATGGTTCCAGAAAAGAATTTGCGTTCCGGATATTGCTGAAATTAAGGAAGTAATACTCCGGGAAGCTCATCAAACCCCATATTCCATACATCCGGGAAGTACAAAGATGTACATGGACCTAAAGGAACTATTCTGGTGGAATAACATGAAGAGGGAGATAGCACAATATGTGGCAGAATGCCATACGTGCCAGAGAGTGAAGGCTGAACACCAGAGTCCGGCAGGGAAGTTGCAACCTTTACCTATTCCAGAGTGGAAATGGGAGGAAATAGGGATGGATTTCATCACCGGACTACCTATGACCAATAAAAAGAAGGACATGATATGGGTAATCGTGGACCGGTTGACGAAGAGCGCCCACTTCTTAGCGGTAAACCAGCAGGATAAAGGAGAGAAACTCATCGATCTTTACATCAAAGAGATCGTGAGTAAGCATGGAGTGCCTAAGAAGATCGTATCGGATCGAGGATCCGTGTTCACATCAGCATTCTGGAAGCAACTTCACGAAGCTTTAGGATCCAAGTTGGACTATAGTACCGCTTATCATCCCCAGACCGGTGGACAAACCGAGAGAACCAACCAGATCTTAGAAGATATGCTTAGGGCTTGTGCCCTAGATTTCGGAGGATCATGGGAGGAGCACCTACCATTAGCAGAGTTCTCATACAATAATAGTTATCAAAGCAGTATCAAAATGGCACCATTTGAAGCTCTGTATGGAAGGAAGTGTAGATCATCGATATGTTGGTATGAAGCCGGAGCAAGCAAAGAGTTCAACCCTGATTATGTCAAGGAAAAACAACAAATCATTGACATTATCAGAGACAGGCTCAAGATAGCCCAAAGTCGGCAAAAGAGTTATGCCGATCAGAAGAGAAGGACATGGGAACCACAAGTTGGAGACATGGTTTATCTTATGGTAAGCCCGATGAAAGGACTCCAGAGATTTGGAGTAAAAGGATAACTTAGTCCTAGATATATAGGACCTTTCAAGATACTGAGTCAGAACCGAGGTTTAGCCTTTGAATTGGATCTACCGGGAAGGTTAGCTCAAGTTCACAATGTTTTCCATGTGTCACAACTTCGGAAATGTTTGAAGACCCCAGATGAACCAATCTCACATGATGAGCTCGAGTTACAACCAGACTTGACGTACATCGAGAAGCCAGCCAAGATTCTCGAGGAGAGCTGGAAACAACTCAGAAATAAAGCGATCAAGTATTGCAAGATACAATGGAAGCATCACCCCGAGAGGGAAGCCACCTGGGAAAAAGAGGAAGACCTGAGGAAAACATACCCCGAGCTATTCAGGTATTACAACCACAACTTTGGGACGAAGTTTTCTTTAAGGGGGAAAGGCTGTAATGTCCCAGGTTTAGAGACGATCGAGGGGTAGACTTTAGAAAGGGATGTGCATTGCATAGTAAATTCTGGGGAAATTTCGCGCTTTTAAACAAAAACTGCATCGAAGGGGGACAAGTTTCTCTCTCGACAACTTACAGGGTTAGGGTTTCGAGAGTGCGACAAACTTGCATCTCACTTCACTACTTTAAGGTTTTGAGAAGAGAGGGGAGAGTTTGCATTATTGAATTCTAAATGAAGTGTCATGGTTAAATTCAAACCAATGATGAATTTGAATTTCAAATTCAAACATTAAATAATTACCCTAAATAATTCAATTGTGAGGAAATTCATTAAGTAAATAATCAATAATAAACAAAATGAACAATTATAATAAAGTAAAGCTCATTAGGGAAAACTTTGAGCTTTATTGATCATCACACAATTTACATTGTCATTACAATATTCATAAGAGAAAATAAATGAATTACAACACATTACAAGAATTGGTGAAATTGAAAAAAATAAAAGAGAATAAAAAGAAAAGTACAAGTAATGACCCTAGTCTAAATACTACAAGATCATCTTCACTTGATCTTGGATTTGATGAACTCCATGTCAATTTTTGATCAATTGTTGATTCCCTGCACAAATCAAAGCAAAACCAGCATTAAGCCAAGTGGCAAAGCCACTTGGCAGGTTAACAAATAAAGGAAATGAAGGGGATATGATCAAGCTGCCGAGCTGATCCATGCCACAGCCAAGTTCCAGGTCCAAGTGCACAGCACATGCCTATACACACACACAGCCTGCTCACAGGGCTGTGTGCATGCAGCACACACACACAGTGAGTCACCAAAGTGACAAGCAAGAGCTGTCGACCAGGGAGAGCAAGGGAGCATCACATATAAGCTTTTCGAAGCAAACCCTAGCTCATTCATCGACGAGCAACTTGGTAAGTCATCAGAGAACAAGAACACTTAGAACAGGAAGAACACATAGCCATAACTCTCATCCAGGAACAGCTCAAGCAAGGAACTGTTTCCTGTTGAGAAGCAAACCATGGAGTAGATCAAGCACAAGATCACCAGGAGGAGCAGGGCAAGTAAACCAACCACAAGATCATCACAGAAGCAAAACCTCTACACCAACACTCATTTTCTAGGAGCCGGAGTGAGGTATACACAAAAGAACTCGAGCAAACACATGCTTTGCTCATCAATAAGCATACACATGCATCACAGAATCAACTAAGGGTAGGAAACCCTGGATGTATCATCACTTGGTTGCAAAACCATTTGGTGCCAGTAAATAAAGCAAAGGCTAGAAGGAAAATAACCAAGGGAACATTGGTTGTGTCAACAGAGTGACACAACCAGAGAAATCCATCATGGATTTGATCCTAATTAGCCATTCCAACTCACCTAGCACTACATGGTTTGCTAACCATCAGACAGATAGGCACTTGTGCCTATTCTAGTTTGTCAACAACAAAGAACACTGGAAATCCAACAAGGATTGCCAGAGATGTATCCACCAAGCCACAACAAGCCACAGAGAGGGGGAGCTACCCATGGCAGCATCAAAGAGCTGCCAGGGCCACCTCAACCCATAACCAAAACCTTAAGCCACCACATCATCACCAGTAGGGTTCAGTAGAGGGCTAGGGTACCAACCAATGGTTGTCATCCAACTAGCCCTAGCTAATTCAAGTAATATGATCATCACCGCAAGGCAGTTCACATCATTTATCCATTTAATAAAGCAAGCTAATACGGATAAATGAACTACACAAGTAATCAAAGCACCGAGCCTTGCAGCATGATCCAATGGATCATTGCAAGCATCGAATGATGCTTGAGCAAGCACCATCACACATCAGAGCCAAGCTTGTGTGATGAACACACATCACACAAGAGGGCAACAGATGAGGCACGGACAGGAAACAACATATCTCACAAGCAACTCATGATCATATGATCATCCGAGCTTGCTAGCACCGGTTACGGATGGCCATAGCCAAGCATATTATCGGAATTAGCCAGCCATCGAAGAAATCCAACCAAGTCCTAACTGAATAATTAGATAACTGAATTAATGACTTTATAATTGTATCCAGAAGCACATCAAAGGCTTGATGAACCACTGGATCATAATACACAAGCAAGGCACATATCAAAGCATCACTGAATCACACTGATAAGCCAACAGTAATGCTCAAATGAGCATAATCATGTATCTGCACACAATGAACTAACCCAGGGGTACTGACACTTGCAAATTTGCAAGGATTACACACCACAATCAAGTCAGGGCAAGTAATTGAATACACCTGATGAACTAGCGATAGTAGTATCAAGCACTGAGGCACAGGGACAGTTTCAAGCAAGAAATACAAGCTCAAGCAAGCACCTAGCATAGGAAATGTTGCACAGAAGCCATAGGGTAGCAAGGCAAAGATATGCATAGCATCAGCACACATAACAGCAGCCGAGCAAGAGCAGCAGCTAGCCAGAAGGGCAGCTATAGCACGCGCACTTGCACAGCAAGCGAGAGCACGCAGCAAGCATCTCCACGGGGAGAGGCAGGCCAGCCACTTGAGCAGAGCACAAAGAAGGAAGAAGAAGGATGAGAAATGGTGGCGTGTACCTGGGCGGAGCACCACAGCGTGCCATGGCGGCACGGCGGCACGGGTCACCACGGCAGCGCCAAGCCGCGGCCTGGCCTGGCGTCGCTGAGCACAAGCGCCCAGCACCGCCACGGCAACACCATGCCGGCGTCACGGCACCTGATGCGCCGGTGAGCAACGCATCACCGTGCGGGCGAACATGACGGGGGCGAACGAAGAAGAGGACGAGGTTCAGATCGAGCCGGTGGATCTGATGCGCCGTCGTGTGGCGGTCCAGATCCGTCGCATCTCATCGCCGGAGATGGCCGGAGACGGCCGGAGAATCTCGGCGAAGGCAGCGGCGACCACGGCGCCGCGAGAGCGAGGAGAGAAGTTAGGGTTTCTGCGCGAGGAGAGAGGAGAGGACGAATGGGCCGACCGAGCCCAAAGGGTGGCTCGGGTTCGACCTAACCCATTGGGCCACCTGACAGTGTGGGGCCCAAAGGGTATTTCAGTCTTTTCACAAATCAATAAATACATGAAACTTTGAAATTCAATAGAAAATTGATAAAAGCTCTTAAAAATAACTTAAAAATATGAAAAAGAATCAAGCATAAAATTCTCTATTTAAATAAAATATCAAAGAGAATTTTTGATGACAATTAAGAGTAAGTCCTATTTTGATGATTTAAATAATCATTTAAATCACACACCTAATTTTCTATAATAAAAATAAGTCCATTAATGTATTTGGACTTTAAAAAAACACCTTGACAACATTTCAAGGTTGTATCTTACTTTAAATCAAGTGTCCTCAAATCATTCTTAGTATTAACCTCTTACATGAAATAATAACATCATCGGAAGGGGGGAACAAACCCTAAAACTGGAATCATGCATAACTGCTTTTTTAACCATTGCCCTTATCGGACAATGATGCTATTTTTCGCAGACAGAGGACAAGGGTCAGTCCACACCTTCCAACCGCAAAACTTTGTAAGTGTTCGTGCAAGTTCATCACTTGCTCATGTCATTTGAGTATTTTTATGAAATTACTTGCAAAGTATTATGGTTATCACTATTGCACAAAAATCAAAACCACTACTTTCATAACTATGAATATGACTATGTGGTGGGCAATGGAACCATGGATTGTGTTGATATGGTGGAGGTTCCATTGCACGGGTATATATCCATCTAGGATTAAACAACAAATGTCGCCGATGATTCTTGTGCCGTAATATCCGTGTTAACCATAAGATCCGGAGTGGGACTGGAGTAGTCAAAAGTGTTTCCACCTCTCGTTCATCAACGGATGCGCTTTACCGTAGTACACTTGTAATCCAAGGGGGCAAGCCGGTGAGGCCGGGGAGTCCTAAGTCCCCACTGGCATAGTCCGTAGTACACTTGTCGCCCGAAGGAGCAAGCCGGTGAGGCCGGGGAGTCCTAAGTCCCCACGGTATTGCGGTCTATGATGGGTTGCAGCTACCGGCGAAGGAGTTTGGTTCGATCCCGGACCGTCGTCGTGGTCGGGGTCCACCCCGAAATATATGGGAATAATGGGACCGGCGAGGACCCGTGGTCGGGGCATGCAACAAAGGGTGGGTGTTCGAGGTAGCGGAGGAACATGATTGGCTAGACCTTATACCGGGCCTCACACCGAAGGAAGTGTGGACGGGAAAGCTGCCCGGTTGGCACCAAGGTTAAGATCTCTTATGGGTAAAGCAACACACCTCTGCAGAGTGTAAGAATCGTGGACTCGTCACTCCCCGTTCCGGGATTGAGGAACTGCGAACGCGGCCGGAAAGGAGCTCCATGAAGTTCTAGTAAACCGGTGAAGGCCGACGGACATAGCTCTTTGAAATAAAAGCAATCTATTGAAGAAATGTTTATCAAAACTTGCATTGGTATTAGACTTTCTGGTCTAATATCGTAGCTAGTGCATTAAACACCTCTTATCTATAATGAACTTGTTGAGTACGCTCGTACTCATACCACTCTTAAATCCCATGCTTAGATTGTCTGAATCATCTGGAGGAGGACTACAACGACAATGAAGGAGTCGAGATCATCGGCTACGAGGAACCAGACCTCTCCGGAGGAGTTGAAGGCGTAGACTATCTCATAGTCTACGGAACCGGGGAGGCTTCCGGTGGAAATCAAGCCTAGAAGAACCGAGTAGTAGTTGTAGCCGAGCAGCACGAACTCTTAATATTTAGCTGCTCGAGGAAATAAATGTATCACTTAATGAGACTTATATATTGTAAACTAAGTTGGGTTCGCCTCGAACCCAGGAGTATTCCTCTGAGGACCCAAGAGGAGCTCCGAGACGACATGTGTATGTTAATTGTAATAATATGTGAATGAGTTATGGACCTTGCTATGTTCTGTTGTACTACTCTGAGGGATGTAATATTTGCGGAATGGTACTTCATGAATGTTATATCAACGACTGGCATACTACAACATGCAGTGGTATGCAGGGTCACCACATAACATGTCTATATTATTGCATAATCAATTAGAGGACATCAATTGTGATTTATTAGAGTTGGAATCAGTTCAAAATCTATTGTGGTTGAATTTTAAATAAAGTTTGAATGTACAAAAGTCCCTGTCTTGTCTTTTTTATCAATTTAAATCTACTATGAATTTGGAGGTGGCATTGGTTAGATAATTTCATGGGCTTTCCAACGGTATAAAGTTTGCTAAATTTAGTTTGGCAGATTTCAAAATATTCAAATTTTACTAAACCATCTGCAGCACAATTTGAAATAAGTTTAAACCTAACTTTGAATCGTGGGTTTGGGAGGGAAACCTTAACGGGCCGAAACGGTATTTAATTTTACTACGCAGCCCAACAAGCCATGGGTGCGAGTGGGCTGCCCTGACGAGGTGGGGGCCACCCGTCAGTGGCTCTTAACCACGCGAAACGGTACGCGCGCTGAGAGGCGTTGGATTAGGGGAGGGATCAACGGCCAGCAATCGTCGTCTTCTCCGACGAGAAGGCGAGGTTCTGGCGGCGGACGTAGGGGGTCGACGGCCTTACCGGCGTTCCCGCGGGGCTCCGCCGGTGGCGAGGTGGCGTTGTCGAGGATGCCGAGGCTCCCGGTAGCGAGTGGCGAGGCTCGGGGTGGCGTCAATCGATGGCGAGGATCTGCGAGCTCCGGCGGCCTTCGTCTTGCGATTGGAGCAGCTCCGGTGGTGTGGTGTCAAATTGATGAGTGGAGAGGAGGCAGGGATGAGAGGGGAGCAGATGTTGTGAAGAAATGGAGCTCAGAGCTCCTCTATTTATAGCGGGCGGAGATGGCCGTGAGGTGCTGTGGGGGTGCGGCCATGGCGCGGCTCGTGTGGCGATCCAAAGGGCAAGGCAAGGACGGCAGCGTGTAGGCGGTGTCCTGGTGATGCGCTAGGTGCAGCTGGCGCAGGAAAAGGGAGATGGGATCGATCGGTGGCTCGTTTCGAGTGCGGCAGTACCCGCGGTACTTCTCCGGCGAGGACGACGGTGACGAGGCAGCCGCAGTCGCTTGAGCGTGTCTAGGGGGTAGAGGGCGGGGAGGCGATGCTCGTTACAGAGATAGGGATGCAGGGGGAAGGACGAGGGCGATGGCACGCGAGATGCTCTGGCGCGTCCAGAGCGCGATCACCGCGTGCCTGGCACGTTCTGGCACGGTGCTGGGCGCGCGTCTCTCGGCCAATGCCGTGCCTGCGCGAGCCTGGGCCATGTACCGTTGTGATCACCATGGTCAGGGGCATGTACTGGACAAGGTTGGCGAGGGACTGGAGGGCCAGAGAGAGGGTGAGCAAAGGTGGCCGGCATGGCAAAGTTTGGCATTGTTTAGGTTTGTTTCCACGCTTTAATCGATGGGGCAAGGACGAGTAGAGGTGCAGGGGATGTAGGAGAGGGTGATCATCACAAACCAAAAGTGGTTTTGTCCAAAATCTGCTGGACAAAGAGGTGTAACATCAAACCAGAAAACTGCCTGCCAAGTGTTCGACACAATGGCCGCATGAACTTTGAATTTGAATTTCGAAATTCTTTTTGGTGGAACTCAAACATATTAATTATAGGTTAGTTTGGTGGTGGTGGGGTTCAATTTGGAGTTGTTTTGCAAAATGGCAAATGTGACATGATCTTCTCTTTATTTCAGCATCACTACTTGTCACCTTTATACTGGTCAACCTAGTCAACTCTAGCCATGGTGGTCAACATCAAAGTTACTCACCTTGACATGTTCTTGGATGACATGGCTTTGGTTGACCAAGTTTTGTTTAAGAATTGAGAAAACCAGAGGGGTAAAGTAGTGAAGAAAATATTTTTGGGCCATATGACCATTATCATATGTATGTAGAAATTTTGATTTCCTTGTGTTTGATTCTTGATCCAAGGATGCAATTGTGTTAGTTTATCATATTGAAGTATTTTACAAGCAAGGGAGCAAGCAATTATGGCCTAGGGTGAAGATTTGCAATTTGGCATATTGTGTATGTAAGTGAAATATGGGTTTTTCCCATTTTCTTCATTTCCCCTCAAACTAGGGTTTGAGGATCTTTGTTAGGGTTCAAATAGCAATTGATAATCATACTAACACTCATCATGGCAATTGCACAAAAGAAATTCACTCAAATGCAAGAAACTGTATGTGGCACTATATGCATATAAAAAGTTTTTGTTAATTGCAAATTTTGAGTTTTGGGGAAATTTTCATTCTTGATTATTATTGTTGAAACTTGGGATGTTACAAAGAGTGATGGACATAAAGGTACCTCCAGCAGCTGAATCCAATAGGTTCCGTGAAGAAAAATTCAGTCCTGCATAAAAGGTTTGGATGATCATCCAAGTAGTCAGTCCATGGGTTGGGCAATTTTTAACCAAAGATTTCATTCTTTCCCATGCTTGTGCAACATGCTCAGTATCCAATTGTTTAAAATTCATTATGCTACTTCTCAAAGATATAATTTTTTAGCAGGGGGATAATATCTACCAATAAAAGCATCCTTGCATTTAGTCCATGAATCAATACTATTCTTAGGCAGAGATAGCAACCAATCTTTAGCTCTTCCTCTTAATGAGAAAGGGAAAAATTTTAATTTTATAATGTCACCATCTACATCTTTATACTTTTGCATTTCACAAAGTTCAACAAAATTATTGAGATGGGCAGCAGCATCATCGGAACTAACACTGGAAAATTGCTCTCGCATAACTAGATTCAGTAAAGCAGGTTTAATTTCAAAGAATTCGTCTGTAGTAGCAGGTGGAGCAATAGGTGTGCATAAGAAATCATTATTATTTGTGGTTGTGAAGTCACACAACTTAGTATTTTCAGGAGTACCCATTTTAGCAGTAGTAAATAAAACAAACTAGATAAAGTAAATGCAAGTTACTATTTTTTTGTGTTTTTAATATAGCAAACAAGATAGTAAATAAAGTAAAACTAGCAACTAATTTTTTTTGTATTTTGATTTAGTGCAGCAAACAAAGTAGTAAATAAAACTAAGCAAGACAAAAACAAAGTAAAGAGATTGGGATGTGGAGACTCCCCTTGCGAGCGTGTCTTGATCTCCCCGGCAACGGCGCCGTAAATTTAGCTTGACACGCGTACAAGCACGCGACCGTTGGGAACCCCAAGTGGAAGGTGTGATGCGTACAGCGAGAAGTTTCCCTCGCTAGAAACCAAGGTTTATCGAACCAGTAGAAGTCAAGAAGCACGTTGAAGGTTGATGGCGGCGAGATGTAGTGCGGCGCAACACCAGGGTTTCCGGCGCCAACGTGGAACCTGCACAACACAAACCAAGTACTTTGCCCCAACGAAACAGTGAGGTTGTCAATCTCACCGGCTTGTTGTAACAAAGGATTAGATGTATAGTGTGGATGATGATTGTTTGCGTGAAAACGATGAGAACGAGTATTGCAAGTAGATTGTATTTCAGTAAAGAGAATTGGACCGGGGTCCACAGCTCACTAGAGGTGTCTCTCCCACAAGATAAACAAGCATGTTGGGTGAACAAATTACAGCTTGGGCAATTGACAAATAAAGAGGGCATGACCATGCACATACATATTATGATGAGTATAGTGAGATTTAATTGGGCATTACGACAAAGTACATAGACCGCTATCCAAGCATGCATCTATGCCTAAAAAGTCCACCTTCAGAGTTATCATCCGAACCCCTTCCAAGTATTAAGTTGCTAACAACGTGACAATTGCATTAAGTATTGCGCGTAATGTAATTAATAACTACATCCTCGGACATAGCATCAATGTTTTATCCCTAGTGGCAACAAGCACATCCATAACCTTAGAGATTTCGTCACTTCCCGCATTCACGGAGACATGAACCCACTATCGAGCATAAATACTCCCTCTTGGAGTTACCAGCATCAACTTGGCCGGAGCATCTACTAATAACGGAGAGCATGCAAGATCATAAACAACACATAGATATAAATTGATAATCAACATAACATGGTATTCTCTATTCATCGGATCCCAACAAACACAACATATAGAATTACAGATAGATGATCTTGATCATGTTCGGCAGCTCACAAGACCCGACAATTAAGCACAATGAGGAGAAGACAACCATCTAGCTACTGCTATGGACCCATAGTCCAGGGGTAGACTACTCACACATCACTCCGGAGGCGACCATGGCGGCGTAGAGTCCTCCGGGAGATGATTCCCCTCTCCGGCAGGGTGCCGGAGGTGATCTCCCGAATCCCCCGAGATGGGATTGGCGGCGGCGGCGTCTCCGGAAGGTTTTCCGTATCGTGGCTCTCGGCATTGGGGGTTTCGCGACGAAGACTATTTGTAGGCGGAAGGGTAGGTCAGGGGGCGTCGCGAGGGGCCCAGGAGACAGGTCGGCGCGGCCAAGGGTGGGGCCGCACCGCCTACCCTCCTGGCCACCTCGTGGCCCCACTTCGTTGACTCTTCGGTCTTCTGGAAGCTTCGTGGCAAAATAGGACCCTGGGCGTTGATTTCGTCCAATTCCGAGAATATTTCCTTACTAGGATTTCTGAAACCAAAAACAGCAGAACAACAGAATCGGCACTTCGGCATCTTGTTAATAGGTTAGTTCCAGAAAATGCACGAATATGACATAAAGTGTGCATAAAACATGTAGATATCATCAATAATGTGGCATGGAACATAAGAAATTATCGATACGTCGGAGACGTATCACCAACCGATAGACAGAGCCTGCATCGCCGTTCTATGGAAGTGAACGTGGTGATGCCAGCTGTACCAAAGTACATGCTGTGGTCTGATCAAGAGATCTCGTGGTCGTTCAAGGATCACCCTAACATCATGCCTAACCCGGGTGGCTATGCACTTGTCTTGGACCCAATCATGCAAGGGCCAAACGCTCGAGTCAAGTTCAGCAAGGTGCTGATAGACAATGGGAGCAGCATAAACATCATGTACCGGCACACCATGAACATGCTGGGCATAACAGAAAACATGCTTCAGCCAACGCGTACAACGTTCCATGGAATCGTTCCAGGACTGTCCTGCGCACCGGTTGGAAAAGTCCGGGTGGATGTGTCGTTTGGAGGACGTGACAATTGCCGGGTTGAAAACCTTGAGTTTGAGGTGGTGGACTTAGATAGTCCTTACCATGCTTTGCTGGGGAGACCAGCATTGGCTGCTTTTATGGCCTCGACTCACACGGCATATATCAAGATGAAGATGCCGGCACCTCGTGGACCCTTGACTATGGTGGGAAACTACAAAGTCTCACTGGAAACAGCATCCGCTGGATCAAACCTGGCAGAGTCGCTGGTGATCGCTGAAGAAAAAAGGAGGATGCAAACTGCAGTTGCGCTAGCTCAGTCCTCACAGCTGAGTTTAGCGGCAATGAGTGCAAATCTGGGCGCACCGGCATTTAAGCCGACAAAAGAAATGAAGGACATTGTGCTGGATCCGGCTTACCCTGAGCGCACCGTTTGTATCGGTGCCGGCATGAATGAGGCATAGGAAAGCGCGCTCGTCAGCTTCCTCCGTGAGAATCGGAATATCTTTGCCTGGTCTACAGATGACTTGGTAGGTGTTCCGAGGGAGCTGGCTGAGCACTCATTGAATGTCCGGAAAGATGCAAAGCCGGTAAGGCAGCCGCTGCGCCGGTTTGCTGAAGACAGGAGAAAGATCATTGGAGAAGAGGTGACAAAGTTACTGGTTGCCGGGTTCATCGTGGAAGTACTGCACACCGAGTGGCTAGCCAATCCGGTGCTGGTCGAGAAGAAAAAAGAAGAGAACATGGAAGCAAAAGCTCCAAAGGTGTGGCGCATGTGCATCTACTACACCAACTTGAACAAAGCTTGCCCGAAAGACCCTTTCCCTTTACCTCGGATCGATCAAGTGATTGATTCCACTGCAGGATGTGAGCTGTTGTCTTTCTTGGATACTTATTCCGGTTTCCACCAAATCCCCTTGAAAAAGGAAGATCAAATAAAAACTGCGTTCATTACCCCGCACGGGGCTTATTGCTATGTCACTATGCCTTTTGGTTTGCGCAACGCTGGTGCAACGTACCAGCGCTGTATGCAAAAATGCTTGTTTGATCAAATTGGAAAAAATGTGCAAGTCTATGTGGACGATGTCATGGTAAAAACTAAGGCAAAAGAAACCTTAATCGATGACCTCCGGCAAACATTTGATAACTTGAGAAGATTCCGGATGAAACTTAATCCGGCAAAATGTACTTTCGGTGTCCCTGCCGGCAAATTGCTTGGCTTTCTCGTATCAAGCCGGGGCATTGAGGTCAATCCAGTAAAAATCCGGGCAATTGAAAGAATGACTATACCACGCGATCTCAAGGACGTGCAAAAGTTTACCGGAAGCTTGGCATCGCTAAGCCGGTTCATAAGCAGGTTGGGGGAAAAAGCTCTGCCACTCTATGCTCTCATGAAAAAATCTGACACGTTCGTCTGGACCCCTCAGGCAGACGCAGCGTTCAAAGAGCTAAAAACCATGTTGGCTACAACGCCTATACTGGCTTCACATCTAGAAAGAGAGCCTATGCTATTGTACATAGCAGCAACAAACCGGGTTGTGAGCGTAGTAGTTGTGGTTGAAAGAGAAGAGGAAGGAAAAACCGTCCAGAGGCCGGTATACTACCTGAGCGAGGTGCTCTCCCTCTCAAAACAAAACTACCCTCACTTCCAAAAGATGACTTATGGCGTGTACATGGCCGCCACCAAGCTCAAGCACTACTTTGAAGAGCACCCCATGAAAGTGGTAAGTGAAGCACCCATTTCCGATATCATGTGCAATAAAGATGCTAGCGGTAGGATTGCAAAGTGGGCAATCCAGATATCACCATATGTACCGGTGTACGAAAGGAGAGATGCCATAAAATCACAGGCGTTGGCAGATTTCCTTGTTGATTGGGCGGAGATGCAATACAAGCTGCCGGATCAGAAGATGGAATACTAGAAAATGCACTTCGATGGATCCAAACTCAAAGAGGGTCTAGGTGCTGGTGTGGTGCTTACCTCGCCAAAAGGAGATCGTCTCCGGTATGTTCTTCAAGTGCATTTCAGGGCATCAAACAATGTCGCTAAATATGAGGCCTTGATCCATGGGTTAAAGGTCGCAAAAGAAATCGGTGCACACCGGATCATTTGCTATGGAGATTCAGATCTTGTCGTGCAACAATGTTCCAGAGATTGGGACGCGAAGGATGCCAACATGGCTTTGTACCGGTTTCACGTGCAAAAGATTGCCGGCTTCTTTGAGGGCTGTGAGTTTCACCATGTGCCGCGAGCGGAAAATGAAGCCGCGGATGCTTTGTCCAAACTGGGCTCATCTAGGCAAGAAATTCCTCCCGGAATAGCCTTGGAACACTTAAGGGTACCGTCGATCAAACCAAGCCCGGAATCGGAATCAATTTTCGTACCGGAATCGCATGTGGTACCCATGGACATCGATGAAGGGAACCCGGGGACTGCACCGACAAGCTCGGGGACTGCACCGGTAAACCCGGGGACTGCACCGACAAGCTCGGGGACTGCTGCAGCCATACCGGAGGAGACAATGCTGGTGGATAGCATGGAGATAGACACACCGGTGTTTCTAGTTCGGGAGGCACCGTCGTGGGTTAAACCTATTAAGGAATTCCTGATCAACGGCACCTTGCCGGATGATGAAAATGAATCAAAAAGAATCCAAAGAAGGTCCAAGGCATACACATTCATCAATGGCGAGGTGTACAAGAGAAGCGTTACCGGTGTCCTTCAAAGATGTGTGGAGCCGGAAGAAGGAAAAGAAATGCTTGAGGAAATTCACCAAGGAGAATGTGGGCACCACGCTTCATCAAGGGCGCTGGTAGAGAAAGTATTCCGGCATGGGTTCTACTGGCCTACTGCTTTGGAAAACGCTGAGGATTTGGTAAGAAAATGCAATGGGTGCCAGAGGTACGCCAAGCAAAATCATACCCCAGCGTCCGGTTTAAAGACAATACCAATAACATGGCCATTTGCTGTTTGGTGCCTTGATATGGTTGGCCCATTCAAAACTGCAAGGAGCAGCATGACTCACATCTTGGTTATGGTGGATAAATTCACCAAGTGGCTAGAAGTGAAACCTATCGCAAAGTGTGATGGGCACACAGCGGTGAAGTTCTTAAAGGATGTTATTTTGCGGTATGGATACCCGCATAGTATCATCACTGACAATGGAACCAACTTTGCTCAAGGTGAGTTCAAAAGGTTTTGTGAGGACAACAACATCCGGTTGGATTTGTGCTCGGTCGCACACCCACAAGGCAATGGCCAAGTGGAAAGAATGAATGCTTTGGTACTTTCCGGTATCAAACCAAGGCTCATCGAGGCGATAGAAAAGTCACCAGGGTGTTGGCTTGATGAGCTACCATCAGTGTTGTGGAGCATAAGAACAACTCCAAACCGGTCCACCGGATACACTCCATTCTTCATGATATACGGAGCAGAAGCGGTCATACCAACCGACATCATTCATGATTCACCAAGGGTATAGCTCTATACCGAGCAAGGGGTCAAGGAGGCCAGAGAAAACGATGTGGACCTGCTAGAAGAAGCAAGAGAGTTGGCATTGGCAAGAACAGCCATTTACTAGCAAAACCTCAGACGCTATCATAGCCGGAAGGTTAACCCGAGAGTATTCCGGGAAGGAGATCTGGTGCTACGCCTAGTGCAGCGCCCTGAAGGCCGGCATAAGCTTTCACCACCATGGGAAGGTCCCTTCATTGTGAGCAAAGCTCTTCACAATGACGCCTATTACTTGATCGATGCACAGGAGTGGAAAAAAGGAAAAGCGGACAGATCCGGAGAGGAGAGCAAGCGTCCATGGAACGTAGCTCTGTTGCGTCCTTTCTACTCTTGAAGTTGTGGAGTAAGAAGTTCCTTTTTGTACCTTATATGCTATGAATAAAAAGATGTCGG
Source organism: Lolium rigidum (assembly GCF_022539505.1). Taxonomy (NCBI): domain Eukaryota; kingdom Viridiplantae; phylum Streptophyta; class Magnoliopsida; order Poales; family Poaceae; genus Lolium; species Lolium rigidum. Next base: position 290,079,885 of record NC_061509.1, on the reverse strand, counting down.
AACCTTGAATGAATCTCGGGACTACCCCTAAAGTTGCATGCAATATGTTTATTTTTTCAGTTCACCGGTTGCTTAGTGAACATTTTTTCTTTCCGGTTTAGTAGCGTGCTAAACCTACCGGAGTCTTCGACTCTGCTGCTGTCCGCAAACCGGCTTCATGGCAAGCAAGATAAACCGGTAGCAACTAAGCACGCGAACCTGCGAAAAGAGAGAGTGGGAACAAGCAATCCGGAAAAGTTTAACTAACCCCGGTTAAACCGGTTTTTTGCAAAATTTCGAAGTTATTTCTAAGTTCAAGAAAGTGCTTGTTTGGTAAAAGAACCTTGTGCTCATACGCCAAAGAACGCCCGCAGAAGGCAGGCAGAGCCAAGGTAAAAGAGCCAAATGTGCATCGAATTGGATGCGGAAACAATTTTTGAAATCTTTGCAGTGCAGGATAAAATCAAAACAATAAGCAAATATGCTAAGGCAAACATAAGATAATTAACCACCGGTATAACATACCGGCATAAACTGTTGTGCAGCAACCAAAAGGAAACTTAAAGTTTTACATCATAAACCCCGGCATACCGGGGTAGAATTTAACGGGCATTGTTTTGAGTCGAACAGGACAAACGAACATATCACGAGCAAACACTTAACGGAAGATAATCGGGCAACAGGGGCTTTCGGAGGAGCATCGCCAGCACCAAGCATCGTCCGGTAGGCTCCTCATCAGCTTCATCCTCCTCCTCGTCGAGATAGTCCTTGATGTCAGGAGGGGGAGGGATGAAGGTGCGCATGTCGGCGTACTCCGCGATATGGTACGCACGATCCTGCCGCTTAGCGGTGAGAACCGGGTCCAGATCGGTTTCGGCACCTTCGCGCACTCCGGTGAGGGCGTCCAGGTTCAGCTCCGGATACCAAGAGCAGGCGACGCGGAGCGCAGAGTCTGCCCCAGCGCGGGCAGCGGAGCACTGCCATTCCCGGATTCTCCTCGCCAAGCATCCTTGAGGCGGTCGCCGATCGTGGAGAAGGTATCTGGCACCACTTCTCCAGGCCAGAGAGTCCTGAAGAGCTGGGTAGCTACATCAGGGATATCAGAAAGATTCCGATCAATGGCGCGCATATGGGAGACCCGCGTGTTCAGCGCAACCAGATGGTCATAGGGGGTCCATGGCACACCAAGGTTCTCCTGGGCCTGGCCGATGCGATGTTCTTCAACCCTCTTTAAGGCAAACGCCTGAGAGTCCGGGAAGAGGCCTACCCAAAGAAAGAAAGAAGCTAAGAAAATGTAACTGGAAGAAACAAGCTTATAAGCAGAAACCGGAAAAGGAAAAAGGAAGGAACTTACGGAAGGCATGCGCATCAGTTTGCGTGATTAGCCGGTCATACTCCTTCCGCTCCGCCTCCAGCCGCGCGGCCTTGTCCTCAACAGCTTTCCACGCCTTGGCGGCCTCCTCCAGCTCGGCCTGCAACACCACATGGGCATTACCGGCGTCCTCCAGCGCCTCGTGCAGCTTGGCCGCCGCATCGGCTTCGGTAGCCTTCAGTGCCTTGGCGTGGTCAAGGCCAAGCTGGATGAGGTGACCCTTGAGCTCCTGGTAGCTAGTCTTCTGGGCGCTCAGCTCCTCCTGGTGCTGCCGGATAAGCTGGTCCTTCTCCCCTGAAACCCGAAAAAGAAAATGTTAACAAAGTTGTACTATTAATATGAAAAGAAAAGCAAGTAAACCGGAAAACAGGAAATCGTACGTTGGGCGGTGGCGAGCTGCTCCTTGAGGGCCTCAATGGAAGCTTCCGGGATGACCGTTAAACAAAAATCGTAAGTGTTAAGAGAGAGAAGGCTTTCCGGTAAAAAGATGCCGGAGGTACAGAAAGTTTACCTTGGCACTTGTCATGTGCCTCAGCAAGGTCCCGGTGCTCCCACAGAAGCTCCTCAAAGAGGACCTTCCGAGCGTCAGCCGTGAGCTGTTCAAGAAAAAGAGATCAGTTAAAGTTTCACGCACTAGCAATGCTAGTTTCGCGCGTTTCTAACTAAGTTTTGCGCTAAGAACAGAGTTCTTAACCCGAAACTCGGGGACTGGCTATGCCGGTTTCGCACGTTTTTAGCTAAGTTTCACGCTAAGAACAAGGTTCTTAACCCGAAACTCGGGGACTGGCAATGCTAGTTTCGCGCGTTTCTAACTAAGTTTTGCGCTAAGAACAGAGTTCTTAACCCGAAACTCGGGGACTGGCTATGCCGGTTTCGCGCGTTTCTAAAGATAAGTTTTGCGCTAAGAACAAAGTTCTTAACCCGAAACTCGGGGACTGGCTATGCCGGTTTCGTGCTAAGTTTTTAAGGTAAGTTTCATGCTAAGAGCTGCGCTCTCAACACAAAACTCGGGGACTGGGAAGATAGACAAGATTCAGCAAAAAGAGAGAAACCGGCATGAAATTAAAGAAAAGGTAGAAAAGATTCGGAAGCAGGGAAACCGGTGAAAGTTGAAAAGAGTTGGTGGAACGTACCATCAAGTTGTTCGTGGAGTCATACCACGCACTGTCGAGCTCCTTCATGGCGCGGCGAAGCCGCATGAAGTGCTCCTCGGAAGACCGATCCCCAACAGGGTCAGGTGCCGGCAGCCTGTCCTTGCCGATACCGCGGGTTGCCGGGGTCATGTCCGCGGCGTTCCACTTCTCAGCGTAGGGCAGAAGATGCCCCAGCTCCCGGCCCTCGCGCTGGAACTCGGTGATCCGGCCGAGCAGGCCGGTAGCCTTTTCGCTGGCAGCGCTGGCGGCCTTGGAGACATGCAGCACCAAGGGCTGCTGACCGCCGGAAGGGGCGCTGGAGGCCGTCGCCTTCCCCTTGACGAGCTTGGAGGTCTTGGGCGGCGGCGCAGTTGGAGCAGCCCCGGATGGCTTGGTGCGAGGAGCATCCGGCGGTGGCGTTGGAGCAGTTCTTGGAGAAGGGGGAGCGCTAGGCGCGTCACCCAGGTTGGAACTTTCCGGCGCGGAAGTTTCTGGCGCGGAAGTCTTCTTCTTTTCAAGGACGGGAGGAACCAAAGGTTCCGCCCGCCCGGCAGCTTCTTCCTCGGCGCCTATGTTGCTGGCACCGGTATCTTGGTTTTCGGGAGGGGAGACGAAGTCCTCCTCCGTGCGGTGTTCTGGCGGTGTAGGGGCCGCACGCCCCGAACTTGTAGTGCCCCCCAGAGGGGAGGCAGAGGTGTTGCCGGCACCAGATGGTGCCGGGCTTGAGTGAGGAGGAGGGGTCGAGGTCCTCGTGGTACCCTCAGAACCCGCAGGCCTTGGGCCAAGCTTCAGCGCAGGGCTAAACAAGAGAAAAAGCAAAGAGTTGGAAAAAGAAACCGGAAAAAGAACTTGGTAAAAAGAAACAAGCAAGAAAACGAGAAGCTTACCCAGAGGCGGTCGGCATTTGCTTGCGCTTGTAGCGCCGCATGCCCACTTCCTTCTCCCCCAAAGGCTCCGTCCGAAAGCGCTTAGAGGGAGGGGCCTGGCTGGAACCAGCATCAGATGCCGGCGCCTTGTTCTTCTGGCCCTGGGCCATCAGCTTCTCCACAAATTCAGAGCCGGCCTCGGCTCGCAAGGGCGGCGCGTGCTCGTGGATCTGCGGGTTCAAGATAGCTGAGAAAAGATCTGCCAAGGAGCAATAATGAAAAAATATAAGAAATCGAAAAAGAAAAGTACCTCGAGCACGGTCAGGTCATCCGAGGAACCGGTAGGTTCCGGCACGGATGGGCCGAGGCGCGAAGCTTTGGTCTTGCCCATCTTCAGGTCCCGCCAACGGATGTAAGGATCCGGATCAACAGAATCTAGGGCGCGCTTCACGCAGGGGCCGCGTCGCTCTGCGTGGATGGTGGGGAAGCGGTCCTTGGCCTGAAACAGGTAAAAAGAAGGTTAGCAACAGCAAAAAGTCACCGGTAAGCCGACCCGAGTTGCATAATCTCTTACTTCTTGGGTCGGAGGGTTAGTAGTGCTGAGAGGAAGGAGGCCCCATTCCCAATCATCCGGCATCGCAGTTTGGCAGATCTGCTTAGCCTTGCGGACGACGTCCCTTTTGCTAAGAGGAAGGCCGGTAATCTTGGTGGAATCACCAGGACCATACATCTCGCTCATCCTATGCTGTCGGCGCTTGAGAGGGAGCACCCGGCGCGAGATAAAGGTGCGGATTATATCATCAGAGCAGATGTTGGTTTCCTTCACCAAGTTCGCCATGAAGCGTACCACCCGGTTGGTTTCAATATGATCCGTCTTCGGGTTGTAGCCCCAGTTGGCTCTGCTGGGCGGCGCCGGATTGAATGGCGGCAAATCGATGAGGTTCGCGGGGCCGTTGTTCTTCACGTAGAAGAAGGTCCCTTGCCATAAGCGGCAGGACTCGAGGCTGGAGAATTTGAAGAAAGGGCTCCCTTGACGGGAGCCGATGATACAAGACCCGCATTGAACGGGGGGTTTGGGCTTAGGAATTTCCTTTGCCCTGAACGGAATTGATCCGTAGAGCAAAGAAGCGGGCAAACGTCTCACGAATGGGACGAATGCCGATGTAAGCCTCCATGAAGGTGGCAAAGCAAGAAAGATAAAAAATGGCGTTGCCAGGGAGGTGATGAGGTTGAAGTTCATAGAAATCTAAGAACTTCCGGAAAAACTCGGAAGAAGGAAGGCCGAAGCCGCGCTCAAAGTGAGCGAGGAAAACAACATGTTCACCGGGCTCAAGCACCGGTTCAATCTCGTCGCCAGGAAGCCGGCGGGTTACTCCCTCCGGAATCCTGCGGGACCGGTATAACCAGTCGATCTCATACTGCGTGACGTTGGAGCCCATCCAGGCTCCACGAGTGACACCGGAAGGATTTACACCGGAAGCTTGGCTAGAGCTACCGGATTCTTGGTGGCTACCGGATTCTTGCTGGCTGCCGGAATCAGTATCCATCGGATCTGAATCGGTTGATCTATCGGCAGATCGACTACGCCGGTTACCAGAAGAGGAAGCAGAAGAGGCAGAGGAAGACTCCTCGCTAGACATCAGGTTAGGTGTAGAAAAACAGAAATCCCACAGTTTGCCCCCGCGTGAAGATCTACGAGTAAGAGGAAAATCAAAAGAAAAGGGGAAATAAAAACACTATCGACCCAAGATCTGGAAAACAAGCAAAGGGGGAGCAAACTCAGATTAGAACTAACCTGAGGCGGCGCAGTCACTGCGGAAGAAGTTCACCGGCGAAGCAGTGGGCCTGCGGTCGCCGAAGAGCTCCGTCGACGGTGGAGCGGAGAAGAGCGCGAGGAAGCGTGAATGTGGCGGTCGCAACAAGAGCGCTGCGAGGGATCTCCGCACGGAGAAGTACGGCGAAGAAGCGGCTCGGGTTCGCCGGCGGCGGAGCTCGAGCGGAGAGTGGCGAACGGAGAATGGCGGAGGCGCAGAGAGCAAGAAGCACAGTGCGCGAAGAACGGAGAATGCGAGAAGAAGAAGAAGAAGAGGGGGCGGTTCTGCCTTATAAAGGAGGAGAGCGAGTGGGCCGAAAACCGTCGGGCCGCGACGGTTTGCACCCCGGGCCGCCATGTGGCACGGTGGTACACGCAAGGAAACAAAAAGACACACGGAGGCGCAAACAGATCCGAAGTGGCGACTGGGATCCGCAGTGGAGCATTTAATGTGCGCGCGGGAGTCGAAGCGAAGTGACCTCTGACACTGGCGCGCCAGTTAACAGTGCGCATGTCACTGACAGGTGCGGGGCCCGAGAAATTCTCGACTTCGCCGAGGAAAGAGTAAATGCTAAAGATGCTGGAGGAAAAAGATGCCGGGGAATACCCCGCAGAGAGAGAAAACATAAGTCCGGGCAAAGGTGCCGGATCCAAGCTCAACGCCGGAAAGAGTAAACCGGTATCCTAAAAATGTGAGAACCTGGCATGGTCTGTTGGGTAGAATCCACCAGACTATACCAGCTTCGGGGACTAATGTTGGGGGGATGACCCACGGTATGCCAAAGGCATGCCAAACCGGATGGTTTGAGCCATCAAGATACCGGTTTAATATTCTTACCGGAGTATAAAGATAAGAGCTTGGCTAAGTAAAGGCAGGCCGGTATCCCCAGAGGGGTATACCGGAACCGATGAAGAAGATACCGGAAGGAGAGTAGGTCGGCAAGACCGGTCAAAGATTCTCTTCAGAGCTAGAAGACAAGGATGAGCTAAGCAAAGTAACTTTAATCGGAGCCCTGGCGCCAAAGAGACAGGTGACGCTGAAAGAAGCCGGAGGACGTCAGTGTCCCTGATTAAAGAAGACCCCGGCGTCATCCCTGATTAAAGTAGCTTTGTAAAGTAGTTTGTCCAGTCAAAGATGCCATTAGGGCTTCTTGCTCTGTAAGCCACCCTCTCCCCTATATAAGGAGAGGGGGCATAGCCTCTTACGGGCATGTTACGTTGTGTGAAGTTAGACGAAGAACCTTGTATCCAAAAACCCGTAACCATGTTAAGATCAATGAAGCTAGCGATCTAGAGCAGAGTTCTTCCTCTTGTCTCTCTTCTCGCATACCGGCCTTTGGCTGTGTTCTTGAGGAAAGCATCCGGAAGTTCATCCCATCTAGTCGCAAACCCTCCCCCGAATCCTCTAGCGCCCATTCGGCCCCAACTTAAGCCATCCCATGGCATTTGCTCGTTCGCCACGACGACATGTATTGTGATCGCAGGGTTGCTTGAGAGGGATATCTTTGACCTCTTCCTCCCTGAGTTCGATAAACCTTGGGTGATCCACTTAAGGGAAAACTTGCTGCTGTTCTACAAACCTCTGCTCTTGGAGGCCCAACACTGTCTACAGGAAAAGGAGTGTGCGTAGACATCAAGCTATTTTCTGGCGCCGTTGCCGGGGAGGTAAAGTAAAAGGCACTCACACTCTTGTCCCAGGTAACTAAGTTATTTTCTGGTGCCGTTGTAAGTGCTTGAAGCTATTTCCTTTAGATCCTGCAATTGCATCTTTTTGTTTCTTGTTTTACACTAGTAAGGCATAATAGAAAACAACTATGAGCTTTTTAATTTATTTCCTAAGTTAAGACATGAATTGTGTGATGCGAAAATTAAAGAACCTATGGAACCTCATTTGCATGCTAGTAGCAATGTTATTAGTATGAACGCAATCACCGCTAATGCTATGGAGAAGTCTAAGCTTGGGGAAGCTAGTTTTTATGATCTTTTTAGCTTCCCATCTTTAGGGAGAAAATTTGCTCCGATAATACTTTATCTCCCATATGCGATAACTCTAATGATGCTTGTGATATTTTAAATCCACCAACTGCAAGTACTGCTTTCGAGATACCCATGAAAATTATTGAATGTGTTATGGATAACCGCTATGAAGGGGATGGAACTGTCCATCTTGGAGATCATTTACTGTTTTTACATGAATAATGCGGGTTATTCAAGTGTGCAGGTATCTCTATGGATGAAGTGAGGAAGAAACTATTCTCTATTTCGTTGTCTGGTAAAGCGGCGCATTGGTATAAATTGCTGAAGAATAGTCATTCTCTTGGTTGGGAGGAAATTGTATCTCTCTTTATTCTAAATTTTATCCTCCTCATGAAGTGCATATTGATAGGAATTACATTTATAACTTTTATCCTCGTGATGGAGAGAGTATTTCTCAAGCATGGGGAGATTGAAGTCACTAATGCTCAAATGTCCCATTCATGAGCTCCCCCGTAATGTTATTATTAACAATTTTTATGCGAGGCTTTCAGGACATTACAAGGACTATCTAGATGCCTGTTCGGAGGGATCTTTCACAAGCAAGAAGGTTGAAGCTAGGTGGGATCTTCTTGATCGGATTGAGAAGAATGCTGAAGATTGGGAGAATGACAAAGGTAAAGAGTCAGGTATAAATTATGATTATGAATGCATTGAAGCTTTTATGGATACTGATAAATTTCGAAATATGAGCGCTACTTATGGTCTTGACTCTCAAGTTGCTGCAAATCTTTATAAAGCTTTTGCCTCTCATTTTGAATTGCCTAGGAAGAATTTTGATAAGTATCATGAACCTTTTAAAGAGGCTTGCATGAAGGATGAGATTGTTGTTAATGATTGCAATAAACATGCTCAAACTCCTAAGCATGCTATTTCCTATAAGCATGCTAATTTTTGTGGAATGCATAGACCTTGTGGAATTAATCAAATCAAGGATGAATATTGTATCCATCATATTAATGAAAAAACTAGAAAGTGGTTTAGGGCTCTAGATGATCTTGGTAAAAAGTTTGTGCCCTCTATCCTTTTATTTGTGAACTTTGCCATAGAGTGGGTCATTTTAATTTTCAATGCTCCTCCAATGATAATTTGAACCCCATGAGTGCTGCAAGTTTGTATTGTGATGATGAAATTACTCCTAATCAACATGATGAACTTACTTTATTTTTGTGGTATGAAGAGCTATCAAGAAAAATCTCCTTGTTACATATGAGTGATCTTGATATTGATGATGTCCTGCATGGGTGTTTTTCTTATTGCATTGATAATTGCCATACAAATACTTACATACAAAATATTTTAGAAGATGACACTTTGCCAAAATATGATAGGACCGCTGTGTGTTTTGAACTTATTAATGAAAAGGAGGAATCCTCCCAAGTTTCTTCTATTGTTTCTGGAAATAAATCAGGTTATGTGGAGAAGCCTCCGTTCAAGCCTCTTCCTCCTGAAGAAGGGAACGAGGAGAAGGAAGAGAAGAAGAAGAAGAAGAAGAAGAAGAAGAAGAAGGGAACGAAGAAGAACAAGAAGAAGAAGAAGAAGAAGAAGAAGAAGAAGAAGAAGAAGGGGAATAAAGAGAAAGAGATAACGATAGGTAACCGTAAGTATGTTGCTCCTAATGACTATTATGATAATGAATCTGAATACAATGATCTTCCTATGCCCTTTACATACATTAGTGATCATGATTTGAAAGAGCACACTACTTTTGATATTGCAAATCTCTGGGAAACTAATTCTGAAAATGATGATGTTAATAATTGCCATAGTATCAGTACTATCCATGCTTCCTCCCGTAATGATATAGAAAGCTCTAAGCTTGGGGATGAGGTGTTTGAGAATCCTTTTTCTACTGATCATTATATGTTTGATACATCTCCTTCTAGTAATAATGATGGTATGGTCACAGATGAACATACTGTGAAAGATAACTATTCTATTTCTTATGATGACACTATGCCTCCAATCTTTGATGATTATTATAAAGAATGCTATGATATAGGTTATAACTATCCTTATGAAACTTGTCATAGTTATGATTGGATTGCCAAAAACAATTCCCTTAATATGCAACTTGTTTACCATGTTCAAATTCTTGATAATAATCTTGCTCCAATTACTATTAATGAGAAGAACTCTTCTTATGCCAAAATTAATGATACTTCTATGCATATGAACCATGATAAGAATGTTTTAAGTGATGGGTATATTGTGGATTTCATCAATGATGCTACTGAAAGTTATTATGAGAGAGGGAAACATGGTTATATGCATCTTAATAATATTAAGTTTCCCTCTTTATGTTGAGAATCTTGAAGTTGCGCTTGTGCTGTCTTTCTATGCTTGTCACTTTGTTCTTCATGAATTCATTTGTGTACAAGATTCCTTTGCATAGGAAGTGGGTTAGACTTAAATGTGTTTTGAATTTGCTTCTTGATGCTCTCTTTTGCTTCAACTCTTATTTCTTGCGAGTGCATCATTAAAATTGCAGAGCCCATCTTAATGGCTATAAAGAAAGCACTTCTTGGGAGATAACCCATGTGTTTATTTTACTACAGCACTTTTATTTTATATTTGAGTCTTGGAAGTTGTTACTACTGTAGCAACCTCTCCTTATCTTTATTTTATTGCATTGTTGTGCCAAGTGAAGTCTTTGATAGCAAGGTTGATACTAGATTTCGATTACTGCGCAGAAACAGATTTCTGTCTGCCACGAATGTGGGCAGGGTTCTCTGTAGGTAACTCAGAAAAATCTGATAATTTACGTGAGTGATCCTCAGATATGTACGCAACTTTCATTCTATTTGAGCATTTTCATCTGAGCAAGTCTGGTGCCTCTAAAAAATTCGTCTTTACGGACTGTTCTGTTTTGACAGATTCTGCCTTTTATTTCGCATTGCTTCTTTTGCTATGTTGGATGGATTTCTTTGTTCCATTGACTTCCAGTAGCCTTGAGCAATGTCCAGAAGTGTTAAGAATGAGTGTGTCACCTCTGAACATGTGAATTTTTGATTATGCACTAACCCTCTAATGAGTTTGCTTTGAGTTTGGTGTGGAGAAAGTTTTCAAGGGTCAATAGAGGAGGATGATACAATATGATCAAGAAGAATGAAAGCTCTAAGCTTGGGGATGCCCCGGTGGTTCATCCCTGCATATTTCAAGAATACTCAAGCATCTAAGCTTGGGGATGCCCAAGGCATCCCCTTCTTCATCGACAAATTATCAGGTTCCTCTAGTGAAACTATATTTTTATTCCATCATATCTTATGTGCTTTACTTGGAGCGTCTGTATGTTTTTGTTTTTTGTTTTTGTTTGAATAAAATGGATCCTAGCATTCATTGTGTGGGAGAGAGACACGCTCCGCTGTTGCATATGGACAAATATGTCCTTAGCTTTACTCATAATTTTCATGGCGAAGATTGAAACTGCTTCGTTAATTGTTATATGGTTGGAAACAGAAAATGCTACATGTGGTAATTGGTATGATGTCTTGAATAACTTGATACTTGGCAATTGTTGTGCTCATATAGATTATGTTTAAGCTCTTGCATCATATACCTTGCACCTATTAGTGAAGAAATACATAGAGCTTGCTAAAATTTGGTTTGCATGATTGGTCTCTCTAAGGTCTAGATATTTTCTAGTAAAGTGTTTGAACAACAAGGAAGACGGTGTAGAGTCTTATAATGCTTGCAATATGTCTTTTATGTGAGTTTTGCTGTATCGGTTCATACTTGTGTTTGTTTTGAATAACCTTGCTAGCCTAAGCCTTGTATTGAGAGAGAATACTTCTCATGCATCCAAAATCCTTGAGCCAAACACTATGCCATTTGTGTCCACCATACCTACCTACTACATTGTATTTCTCCGCCATTCCAAAGTAAATTGCTTGAGTGCTACCTTTAAATTTCCATTCTTCGCCTTTGCAATATATAGCTCATGGGACAAATAGCCTAAAAACTATTGTGGTATTGAATATGTACTTATGCATCTTATCTCTTATAAGTTGCTTGTTGAGCGATAACCATGTTCCTGGGGATGCCATCAACACTTTGTTGAATATCATGTGAGTTGCTATGCATGTTCGTCTTGTCTGAAGTAAGGGCGATTTACCATGAGTTGAATGGTTTGAGCATGCATATTGTTAGAGAAGAACATTGGGCCGCTAACTAAAGCCATGATCCATGGTGGAAGTTTCAGTTTTGGAGAACAATCCTCAATCTCTTATGAGAATATTATTTGTTGCTGAATGCTTATGCATTAAAGAGGAGTCCATTATATGTTGTCTATGTTGTCCCGGTATGGATGTCTAAGTTGAGAATAATCAAAAGCGAGAAATCCAATGCGAGCTTTCTCCTTAGACCTTTGTACAGAGCGGCATAGAGGTACCCCTTTGTGATACTTGGTTAAAACATATGTATTGCAATGATAATCCAGGTAATCCGAGCTAATTAGGACAAGGTGCGGGCACTATTGGTAATCTATGCATGAGGCTTGCAACTTGTAGGATATAATTTACATAATACATATGCTTTATTACTACCGTTGACAAAATTGTTTCTTGTTTTCAAAACAAAAGCTCTAGCACAAATATAGCAATCAATGCTTCCCTCTGCGAAGGGCCATTCTTCTACTTTCATGTTGAGTCAGTTTACCTATTTCCTTCTGTCCTGGAAGCAAACACTTGTGTTAACTGTGCATTGATTCCTACATGCTTGCTTATTGCACTTGTTATATTACTTTGCATTGACAACTATCCATGAGATATACATGTTACAAGTTGAAAGCAACCGCTGAAACTTAATCTTCCTTTGTGTTGCTTCAATGCCTTTACTTTGAATTTGTTGCTTTATGAGTTAACTCTTATGCAAGACTTATTGATGCTTGTCTTGAAAGTACTATTCATGAAAAGTCTTTGCTATATGATTCAATTGTTTAATCATTGTCTTTACCATTGCTTTGAATCACTTTATTCATCTCATATACTTTACAATAGTATGATCAAGATTATGTTGGTAGCATGTCACTTTAGAAATTATTCTTTTATCGTTTACCTACTCGAGGACGAGTAGGAACTAAGCTTGGGGATGTTGATACGTCTCCAACGTATCCATAATTTCTGATGTTCCATGCTTGTTTTATGACAATACCTACATGTATTGCTTGCACTTTATATCATATTATGGCATTTATTGGACTAACCTATTAACAAGATGCCACAGTGCCAGTTTCTGTTTATTATGTCTGTTTATTGCAGGAAAAGCCCAAAAACCAAAGTGCTTGGAAAAATCCAGAAAAATCACAGAAATTCTATTTCGCCGGAAGACTCACGGAGCCAGAAGGGCAAGCCAGGAGGAGGCCCAGGGCCTCCTCACAATAGGCCTGCGCGGCCAGAGAGGTGGTCACCCCACCCTATGGGGTGGGCCCCTCAGGACTCTTCCGACTCCGACTCTTCGCCTATTTAAGCCGTCGTGACCAAAAACTTCGACACCGATTGACGAAACTCCAGAAAGACTCCAGGGACACCGCCGCCATCGCGAAACTCCAATTCGGGGGACAGAAGTCTCTGTTCCGGCACCCTACCGGGATGGGGAATTGCCCCCGGAGTCATCTCCACCGCCATCTCCACCGCCATCTTCACCGCCATCGCTGTCTCCATGATGAGGAGGGAGTAATTCACCCCCGAGGCTGACGGCTCTGCTGTAGCTATGTGGTTCATCTCTCTCTTTGTGATCTAGTTGAATATCATCTATGTGCTACTCTAGTGATGTTATTAAAGTAGTCTATTCCTCCTCCATGATGTAATGTTGACAGTGTGTGCATCATGAAGTACTTGGTATATTCTATGATTGTGATCTCTTGTAGATTATGAAGTTAACTATTACTATGATGGTATTGATGTGATTTATTCCTCCTTTCATAGCTTGATGGTGATAGTGTGCATGCTATGTTAGTACTTGGTATAATTGTGTTGATCTATCATGCACTCTAAGGTTATTTAAATATGAATATCGAATGTTGTGGAGCTTGTTAACTCCGGCATTGAGGTGCTCTTGTAGCCCTACACAATTAATGGTGTTCATCATCCAACAAGAGAGTGTAGAGTGGTTCTATTATGTGATCATTGTTGAGAGTGTCCACTAGTGAAAGTAGGATCCCTAGGCCTTGTTTCCAAACATCGAATCTCCGTTTGTTCACTGTTCCGTTGCATGTTTGCTCGCTGCCATATTTACTTCAGATTGCTGTTACCACTCATATTCATTCATACCACTTGTATTTCACTATCTCTTCGCCGAACTAGTGCACCTATACATCTGACAAGTGTATTGGGTGTGTTGGGGACACAAGAGACTTCTTGTATTGTGATCGCAGGGTTGCTTGAGAGGGATATCTTTGACCTCTTCCTCCCTGAGTTCGATAAACCTTGGGTGATCCACTTAAGGGAAAACTTGCTGCTGTTCTACAAACCTCTGCTCTTGGAGGCCCAACACTGTCTACAGGAAAAGGAATGTGCGTAGACATCACATTCCAAAGTAAATTGCTTGAGTGCTACCTTTAAAATTCCATTCTTTGTCTTTGCAATATATAGCTCATGGGAAAAATAGCTTAAAAACTATTGTGGTATTGAATATGTACTTATGTATCTTATTTCCTAATAAGTTGCTTGTTGTGCGATAACCATGTTTCTGGGGATGCCATCAACTATCTTTGTTGAATATCATGTGAGTTGCTATGCATGTTCGTCTTGTCTAAAGTAAGGGTGATTTATCATGAGTTGAATGGTTTGAGTATGCATATTGTTAGAGAAGAACATTGGGCCGCTAACTAAAGCCATGATCCATGGTGGAAGTTCCAGTTTTGGACAACAATCCTCAATCTCTTATGAGAATATTATTTTTTGTTGAATGCTTATGCATTAAAGAGGAGTCCATTATCTATTGTCTATGTTGTCCCGGTATGGATGTCTAAGTTGAGAATAATCAAAAGCGAGAAATCCAATGCGAGTTTTCTCCTTAGACCTTTGTACAGGCGGCATAGAGGTACCCCTTTGTGACACTTGGTTAAAACATATGTTATGCGATGATAATCCATATAAAACCAAGCTAATTAGGACAAGGTGCGGGCACTATTGGTAATCTATGCATGAGGCTTGCAACTTGTAGGATATCTTATACATAACACATATGCTTTATTACTACCGTTGACAAAATTGTTTCTTGTTTTCAAAATAAAAGCTCTAGCACAAATATAGCAATCCATGCTTCCCTCTGCGAAGGGCCATTCTTCTACTTTTATGTTGGGTCAGTTTACCTACTTCTTTCTATCTTAGAAGCAAACACTTGTGTTAACTGTGCATTGATTCTTACATGCTTGCATATTTGCATTCATCATATTACTTTGCATTGACAACTATCCATGAGATATACATGTTACAAGTTGAAAGCAACCGCTGAAACTTATATCTTTCGTTGTGTTGTTTCAATGCCTTTACTTTGAATTTATTGCTTTATGAGTTAACTCTTATGCAAGACTTATTGATGCTTGTCTTGAAACTACTATTCATGAAAAGTCTTTGCTATATGATTCAGTTGTTTAACCATTGTCTTTACCATTGCTTCGAATCGCTGCATTCATCTCATGTGCTTTACAATAGTATTGATCAAGATTATGATAGCATGTCACTTCAGAAATTATCTTTGTTATTGTTTACCTACTCGAGGACGAGTAGGAACTAAGCTTGGCGATGCTGATACGTCTCCAACGTATCGATAATTTCTTATGTTCCATGCTTGTTTTATGATGATACACACATGTTTTATACATACTCTATGTCATATTTATGCATTTTCCGGCACTAACTTATTAACGAGATGCCGAAGAGCCAGTTGCTGTTTTCTGCTGGTTTTGGTTTCAGAAATCCTACAAAGGAAATATTCTCGGAATTGGACGAAATCAACGCCCAGGGTCTTATTTTTCCACGAAGCTTCCAGAAGTCAGAAAGGGAAACGAAGTGGGGCGATGAGGCGCCGACACAACAGGGCGGCGCGGCCCTAGCGTGTGGGGCCCTCGCGTCGCCCCCTGACCTACCCTTCCGCCTACATATAGCCTTCGTCGAGAATACCCCAGTACCGAGAGCCACGATACGGAAAACCTTCCAGAGACGCCGCCGCCGCCAATCCCATCTCGGGGGATTCAGGAGATCGCCTCCGGCACCCTGCCGGAGAGGGGAATCATCTCCCGGAGGACTCTTCACCGCCATTGTCGCCTCCAGAGTGATGAGTGAGTAGTTCACCCCTGGACTATGGGTCCATAGCAGTAGCTAGATGGTTGTCTTCTCCTCATTGTGCTATCATTGTCGGATCTTGTGAGCTGCCTATCATGATCAAGATCATCTATTTGTAATGCTACATGTTGCGTTTGTTGGGATACGATGAATATGGAATACTTTGTTATGTTGATTATCAATCTATCATCTATGTGTTGTTTATGATCTTGCATGCTCTCCATTATTAGTAGAGGCTCTGGCCAAGTCGTTACTTGTAACTCCAAGAGGGAGTATTTATGCTCGATAGTGGGTTCATGCCTCCATTAAATCTGGGACAGTGACAGAAAGTTCTAAGGTTGTGGATGTGCTTCTGCCACTAGGGATAAAACATCAATGCTATGTCTAAGGATATTTGTGTTGATTACATTACGCACCATACTTAATGCAATTGTTTGTTGTTTGCAACTTAATACTGGAAGGGGTGCGGATGCTAACCCGAAGGTGGACTTTTTAGGTATAGATGCATGCTGGATAGCGGTCTATGTACTTTGTCGTAATGCCCAATTGAATTTCACACTACTCATCATAATATGTATGTGCATTGTCATGCCATCTTTATTTGTCAATTGCCCAACTGTAATTTGTTCACCCAACATGCTATTTCTTATTGGAGAGACACCACTAGTGAACTCGTGGACCCCGGTCCATTCTTTACATCGAATACAATCTACCGCAATACTTGTCCTTACCGTTCTCTCGCAAACATCATCATCCACACTATACATCTAATCCTTTGTTACGAAGCAAGCCGGTGAGATTGACAACCTCACCTGTCGAGTTGGGGCAAAGTATTTTGGTTGTGTTGTGCAGGTTCCACGTTGGCGCCGGAATCCCTGGTGTTGCGCCGCACTACACTCCGCCACCATCAACCTTCAACGTGCTTCTTGGCTCCTACTGGTTCGATAAACCTTGGTTTCTTACTGAGGGAAACTTGCAGCTGTACGCATCACACCTTCCTCTTGGGGTTCCCAACGGACGCGTGTTGTACGCGTATCACCGGCCACCTTGAGATTTCTTCACGTGAACGGACAACCTTTAGAGGTTAGGAAGGTCTTCCTTCTTACTTTACTAGTAGTAGGCATGTCGAAGTGCCTGTCGAATTCCTCCTTGATCTTCGGGTCACCGTTCTTGTCCAAGTCTTCCTCGTTGGCGTCTCCTTGCATTCCTATGATGCTCCTCTTGCCCCTCCTCACGACAACACGGCTAGGCCTCGACGGGTCGGTGATGAAGAAGCATTGGTCAACTTGGCTACCGAGTACCCATGGCTCATTTTTCGCGGATGCATTCTTCGATTTTGCATCGGGTATAACCATGGTGGTGAAATATCGGCCTTCTTTTTCGACCTTCTTGGCCCATCTCACACGAAACATTGGCACCGTCTCTCCACAGTAATTGAGCTCCCATATCTCCTCGATCCTTCCAAAAATCTTTCCTTGACATTAGTCTCGTCATCGGCGTATGACAAGATAGTTACTCCCGAGTTTTGATTTTCACTATTTCTGTCCTTTTCCTCGGTGTAGAATCTAGTAACCGTTGATGTCGTACCCCCGATAGGTCCTTACGTTATGCCCGGGGCCTTGTGATAAGGTGTATATGAGTTTTTCATCTTCGGTAGAAGGCCTTTTTCTCTGTGCTTCAACCAGTTGAGTTTGCTTGAACCAACGCGTGAAGCTGGAGTTGTGCTCTTTGGTTACGTCACCCATCTTCCTCGGCCGGCCCATATCGATGTAATTCTGCTCGATCATGCTTTTGTGCTCTTGCACGAAAGGTTCGATCAGTTTTAAGTGATGTAGCGCGACCCGGTGAGCCCTGTCAAAGTCGTCGCGTCGATTGGCAATGTCGACATGGACTGAGCGGTAGCCCTCGCGGTGACCGACTCCAGCCCAGCCCGCCGAGGTGCGTCCCGGGGGGTAGACCAACATGATCCTCGTCGTCCTCGGTGCTTAGATAATTCGGCAGAAGGAGATGCACTCGTAGGTTAGAAACCCCTTGGCCATGCTTGCGTCCGGACGGGCCCTATTACGAACGTATCCTTTCATGACACCGTTCGCCTTTCGAAAGGCATCATGTTGTGGAGGAACGTCGGGCCGAGCTGCTTGATGTCTTCAACGACATGGAGAAGGAGATGGACGCATATATCACAGAATGCGGGCGGGAAGTAAATCTCGAGCTCACATAGTATCACCATGATCTCATCCTGTAGCATCTTGAGCTGCCTCACGCCGATCGACTTCCTGGTGATAACGTAAAAAAAGTTGCAAAGGCCAAACAGCGTATCATGGACGTGCTCGTCCATGATGCCTCGGATCGCAACGGGAAGTATCTGCGTCATGAGCACGTGGCAATCGTGAGACTTCATCCCGGTGAACCTCTTCTTCGCTACGTCCGGATATCTCGCTTATATTCCCCGAGTAACCGTGAGGAACTTTCACTCCTAGGAGGCACCTGAAAAACTGCTCGAGCTCCTCCGGACTCGTTGTGAAGCGTGCAGCGGAAGCAGCACCGCGTTCTTCTTAGCCCTTTTGCGGAGACGTTGAGTCCCTTCCGTCTGATCATCATTCTCATCATCGTCGTCGTCAGTATCGGGGGCTTTAAGATCTTTCCTGATGCCAAAATGTTTCAGATCGTATCTTGCTTTCGGTCCATCCTTGGACTTTTCTGATTTGCAAAGAGTGCCAAGCAGACTCTCGGTAACGTTCTTCATAATGTGCATGACATCGAGGCTGTGGGGCATGTGGAGGACCTTCCAGTACTCCAAGTCGTGGAAAACAGAGCTCGCTTTCCATACACCGAGCAGCGGCTCTGGCTTTGGTCGCTTCTTTCCCGGCGCTGGGCACTCCTTCCAATTTTTCAGAAGATCATCGATTTCTGCACCGCTCCTCGGGCGTGGGGGTCCATCGGGCTCATCTTTACCATTGAACAGGTCACCGCGTTTTCTCCATGGGTAATCCAAGCGAAGCCATCTTCGAGCACCTGGGTACACGGTTTTCAAGGACCCTGAATCCCTTGGTAGCTGTAGATGCGGGGTCTCGTCCATGCACTTCACACAGCCGTTGAACCCGTGGCCTGAGCAGATACATATGCGTAACCAGGATAGTCCGTGACCGTCGTGATCAACGCGGCTCTCATATCGAAATAAGTTCTAGTGTAGGCATCCCACGTATGAGGTGGCGTCTTCCACAACGTGTCTAACTCCTCTTTCAGCAGCCCGAGATACAAATGCATGTCGACACCTGGTTGTTTCGGCCCCTGAATGAGAATACTCAGGTGTATGTACCTTTGCTTGGTGCACAGCCAGGGGGTAGGTTGTAAGGCCATAGAAACACAGGCCATGTGCTATGCGTGCTACTCTGGTTGCCGAACGGATTGAGTCCATCAGTGCTCATACCCAGCCTGATGTTCCTTGCGTCGCCCCCGAACCTAGCAGGGAAGGCGATGTCCAATGCTTCCCACTGTCCAGCGTCTGAAGGGTGTGTCAGCACATAGCCCATCTCCGGATCTTCTTCGGGCTTCTGCCTTTCCGCGTGCCATTGCATGAGCTTTTCTTCCTTAGGGTCCACGAAATACCGCTGCAGACGGGGAGTGATAGGAAAGTACCATACCACTTTTCGAGGTACCTTCTTGTTCCCAACCTTGTACCGTCCGTGGCCGCACACCGGACATGTGGTTCTGTCCTTGTACTCGCACCTATAAATCACACAATCATTAATGCAGGTGTGGTATTTTTCGTGCGGTAGGTCAAGGGGCACACGACTTTCTTGGCCTCCTCGATACTACTTGGAAATGTTTTCCCCTCCGGGAGACGATCGTGCCAGAATTTCAAGTTCTTGCTGAAGCTGGAATCGGTCCACTTGTTCTGCGTCTTCATCTGCAGGCAATCAAGCGTTACATGCAAGCGCGTATCCTGCGGACGGCACCCAGGAAAGATCAGAGTCATCCCGTCTTTCTCCATTTGCGACAGCTTGGCTCTCTCTCTCTAGCTTCAACTCTATCGTTGCTCGTCTCCTGGAGGAGCAGATCTTGAACATGAGAGTCCCGCAAGGCCAAAATCAGCGGGGTCGCACCGGAATCTTCTTCTTCATCATGATGATCTTCTCCGCCGGCATCTTCTTCTTCATGATGATCTTCTCCGCCGAATTCTTCTTCATGATGATAGTCCCCGTCAACATGATGATAGTCTTCTTCATGATGATAGTCATGTCACTCGACATGATCTTCATGCGCACCATTTGATGGGGCCGGCCGCACCTGGTTGTCTTGCATGAAACCACGCCTCAGCAGGTGCTCCTCCAGTTGTCCGGAATCAGGGTTGATCCAGCGCTCGAGTTTGCATGATCGACATGGACATCTTATCTGGCGCCTATTGTTCCGAATCATGTCCTCCTTCGCGTCTATCTTGTATCTAGAGATTTGAGCGGAACTCATCGAGAGTACCATGCTTGCCTGCAAATGGTATACATATAACAGGAAATTAGAACCACAACACATGCACACACATGCATGGGCCGTACCTCTCCTCAAGGTATTACATGTAGCGGAAAAATTCGGCATGACCTATCCTCAAGGTAGGACATATGGGTAGTGCAAAAAATTGCCGAAACGGAAATGAATCAACATTTCGGCAAACATCCGTGCACCACACCGGCACACACACAAGCGCTTCACCTGCAACAAGCATCCATACACGCAACAAGCATCCATACACACGACGGCCACACAAGATCTACAAGCATATGCATGTCTCCTCCAAGCATATGTATGTCTCCTCCAACTACTCACCTTGTAGATTCGATACCGAGACGAGACCGCGATTGATGAGTTCGAGAGGAGGAGAGAGTATGGAGAGCCTTCTCCTCAACTCCAATTATGTATCAAGCAAAGTAAGTGCAATAAATACGCAAGCAAGTGAAAAGTAGAGCCAAAATGGTATGAGAGAGAAGGGGGGACGAGCTAGATGGAGGAAGAAGAATGGCTTGGGTGTGTGGTAGGTGGGAGGTTGGCTCACTTTTGTATATCTGGTTCGCTAATTCTGTGGCGCACCAAGCACAGTGCGCCACGTGAATACCTTATTTCCGTAGCGCACCGAGCAAACCGCGCCACATAATAGCTTATTTTTGTGGCGCACCGCGGACTCGCGCCACGGAATAACCAATTTCCGTGGCGCACTTGGGCTCGATGCGCCATAGAAATAGTAAAACCAATGATTGGGGGTGACAAGGTGTGGGCCCCACTAAGTTTTTGTGGCGCACGGTTCCCTGGTGCGCCACAAAATTAAGCTATTTCAGTGGCGCACCTTGCCTGGTGCGCCACAAAATAACTTTCTGTGGCGCATTTGTAATGGTGCGCCACAGAACTAAGCTCCACCTATAAGCGTTTTCCTACTAGTGTTGTTGTTAATTTTACTGCAAGTGAAGTTTTAATCTTATGTACATTGGTGCTTTGTTTATTTTTAAAGCCATATATCTATATATTTCGATATCATTGTCTTAAAGTTAAGTTCAAACTAGCAGCGTGACCAGCGCATTTGCGCGGCTAGATTCGTATTGCCTATGTTGTTTGAATTTTAAATCAATTTGATATTTCAAAGGTGATATAATCTTTCAAACTAACATGGTACTACTAAAGCTTGTTTATTTTTTGTACAACTAATTCTATTATAGCAAATGTGTGGTGAGAGATGTGGTCATCACGGTTACCACACATACATATAGTTTTGTCTATATATATATATATATATATATATATATATATATATATATATATATATATATATATATATATATATATATATATATATATATATAATCAGCACTATTCTGCAACCAGTTGCAGAATAATATTCTGAGCACCGACTTGTACTTTTCTGGACACGAGGTTGTACTTCCCGGGTAACAGGGTTCAACTTTCTGTCGAACTTACCTGAACTTTCCTTTTTTCAGAGGTACTAATTATACCTTAAGTTTCTCAACCATTTATCGGAACTATGCAAATGATATACCGTTGGATAGGCAATGCAAAACCGCAACTTTTTCATGTTCACACTTTTCACTGATTTTCCACGGTTCAAATTTAATTTTGAAAATACGAAAACGCTTCTATATGGCCAGAAAACGAACTTTTAGTTCGATTTTTGAATCGCTTATCAAAACTGTGCAAATGATATACCGTTGGAAAGATAATGAAATTGCGCAACTTTTTCATGTTTAATGTTTTTTCTAAATCCTCACAGTTTTTGAATGATTTTGAAAATACCGAAATTCAGACGTACTCAAAAAACGAGCGGATAGTAATTTGGATGATTTGTTTCAACCGTATGTCGGAATGATGCAAATAATATGGCGTTGGAAAGCTATGGACTAGGCGCAACTTTCTTATTCCAATAGTTTTCTCTAATTCCTTATAGTTTAAGAAAATAACACGTATTACTATCCGCCCGTTTTATGTGACGGGCACTGAATGATCTTCCATGTGATTTTCATGCGTTATATTTAAACAATGCAAATGATATACGGTTGGAAAGGTGTCAAAATGGCGCATCTTTTTCGTATCTACCATTTTTGCCAAATCAAATGGTTTAAAAGTAATTTTAGAAGTATTGAAATCATGTTTTCGGTATATTTTGTGGGATAACGATTTGAATTTGACGGATTAGATCCATTTATTTGTTGTAAAATGTTGTAGGTAATGAAATTAGACATATACTCTAGCATAGAAAGCTTTCGGTGACAATGATTGAAGTGGTTGGTGATCAAATCGATGAGATTTGAACAATATATTCCCGCCCCATAAAAACAGAGCGCTGAACTTCCCTCGACATGAACTTGTACTTATCGGGAAATGCGATTGTACTTCTTGGTGCGGTTTCATGAAAGTGTTCAGTAAAACAGAGCTATAATTTTCACCACACAAAATGTGCAGCACAACCACGTGCATCTGAACTTCTCGCGACATGTCCTTGTACTTCTTGGCTTTCGTGGTTGTACTTCCGGAAATATTTCGATAGTAGTGTGTTTTACAATAATTAAACATGTGTTTCGGAATTATAGTTTTAGATTTTCCCTAGCCTCCATTTAAGATATTCTGCACTTTTGGATCTTAATATTTGAACTTCCCAACATTGATATGTGAACTTATCTGTCACTATTTTCTTTATACAATTTGCAGTTCCTGTAATTACTGTTTGTACTTCTTGTACTCTCCGCTTGTACTTCTCAGAATAAATCCTTGTACTTACTCGCAGATGACGGGATTATTTTGTTTATCCTACATTTGAATTATGTCAGTTTCTTGTACCTCCTATATTAAGTGGGTGTACTGCTGGTGTCGAATGGTTGTACTTCTCTCCGTCAACTATTTGAATTTTCTCTTGGGTGATGGAATTATTTCTTTCTTTACATTTGGATTTTGTCGGTTTTCTTGTACTTTCTATAATAGGTGCTTGTACTACTCGTGTCGAACAGTTGAACTTCCCGGATAACACGGTTGACCTTTTTGTCGAAACTTACTTGAACTTCCAGTTTCTTCATAGCTACTAACTATACTTTGAATTTCTTCACCATTGTGCGGAATTGTGAAAATAATATACCGTTGGATAGATAATGAAAAACCGCAACTTTTTCATGTTCACACTTTTTCCAGATTTTACACGCTTTAAAATTAATTTTAAAAATATAAAAACACTTCTATATGGCTAGAAAATGAACTTTTCATTTGATTTTCGAATCGCTTATCGAAATTGTGCAAATGATATACCGCTAGATAGATAATGAAATTGTGCAACTTTTTCATGTTTTGTGTTTTTTAAAAATTCTCACAGTTTTTGAATTTTTTTGAAAATACCGAAATTCGGACGTACTAAAAAACGAGCGGACAGTAATTTGGATGATTTGTTTCAACCGTTTGTCGGAATGATGCAAGTAATATGGCGTTGGAAAGCTATGTACTAGGTGCAACTTTCTTACTCAAATTGTTTTCTCTAGTTTCTTGCAGTTTAAGAGAATACTTTGAATTCCTATCCACCCGCTTTATGTGACGGGCACCAAATGATTTTTCCCACGATTTCCATGCGGAATATTTAAACAACGGAAATGATATACGGTTGGAAATGTGTCAAAAGGCACATCTTTTTTATATCTACCTTTTTTCCAAATATGAACGATTTAAAACTATTTTTACAAGTTTTGAAATCATGTTTTTGGTATATTTTGCAAGATAGCAACTTCAATTTAATGGATTAGATCGATTTATTTCTTGTGAAATGCAGTACATAAAGAAATTAGACACATAGTCTATCATATAAA
The DNA here is from genome assembly GCF_022539505.1 of Lolium rigidum. NCBI lineage: Eukaryota > Viridiplantae > Streptophyta > Magnoliopsida > Poales > Poaceae > Lolium > Lolium rigidum. The sequence goes on along the minus strand of NC_061509.1, from coordinate 290,056,061 downwards.
GATTTTGGTGACAATTATTGTACTGATCAGTGATAAGAAAGATGAGATTGGCACAAAAGATTTCCGCCCTGTAAAAACAGAGCGCTGAACTTCCGTTTAGACGAACTTGTACTTTTCGTTCAATGCGGTTGTCCTTCTCGGCACGGTTTCACGAAATTTTTCAGTAGGACAACTATAATTTTCTCGTACGGCGTCCGTTTGAGGTCCACGACCATACAAAATGCTCAGCACAACCACGCATTTTGATACTTATTGCGCAGCTGAACTGCCCGCGATAAGTCCGTGTAATTCGTGGCCTTCGTGGTTGTACTTATCGAAAATGTTTTGATACTAGTGTGTTTACAAATACAAAACATGTGTGTTTCCGAATCATAATTTTAGATTGTTCCTACACTCTATTTACGAGATTATGCGCTTCCCGGATCTTAATATTTGAACTTCAGAACGTTGCTATGTGAACTTATGTGGGAGTAGATTCTTCGAATGCTTTTAGTTCCTGTAATTACCGCTTGTACTTCCTGTAGTCTCTGCTTGTTCTTCTCGGAATCACAGCTTGTACTTCCTTGCGTATAACGTTATTATTTTGTTTTTTCTACATTTGTATTTTGCCGGTTTTCTTGTACTCCCTATATTAAGTTGGTGTACTGCTCGTGTCGCATGGTTGTACTTCTCATCATCAAGAATTCGAACTTCCTCGTGGATGATGTTATTATTTTTCTTTTTCTACATTTTGATTTTGATGTCTTCTTGTACATCCTATAATAAGTGCATGTACTACTCATGTCGAATGGTTGTACTTCTCCGCTTCAAGTATTTGAAGTTCATCATGGATGTCTGGATTGTTTTATTATTTCTACATTTGTATTTTGTCAGTTTACTTGTGCTTCCTATACTAAGTGGTTGTACTGATAGTGTCAAATGATTGTACTTCTCATCGCCAAGTATTTGAACTTCCTCGTGGATGCTGAGATTATTTTATTATTTTTTAAATTTGAATTTTTCGGTTTCCTTGTACTCCCTATGTTAAGTGGATGTACTGCTCGTGTTGGATGGTTGTACTTCTCATCATTAAGTATTTGAACTTCCTCATGAATCATGTATTTTTTTTTACATTTGTATTTTGTAGGTTTCTTGTACTTCCTATAATAAGTGGATCTTGCCTATGAGGGATACATGGAATAGGGGTAGCGGTGCACGGGCTAGGCCGGCGGCTCGCGGGTTACGGGCGGCCACATGCAGGCAGAGGCCATCGGTGCGCATGTCAGGGGTGGGCAGAGCGGCACGCAGGAACCCGATGATGGAGGGGCACTAGTGGATCATGCCAGCAGCAGGGTGTCGTGGAGGCGCACCGGCGATGACTTCGAGCGCAGCTCCAACGTCAGTTGTTAGAGCGGCGCGTGGGGGATGGGGTTGTACTTCTAGATGCTTCTCGTGTGTAATGCTGATGCAAGGCGTTTTGCATTGCCGATGCTACTCACACTTGATGAGAAACCCTCTTGCGCGACAAAGGCAAGTGTATGCGAACTTCCAAGATTCACGTTCAGTCTCTCATGGGCATACAATTAAAAATAAAATCGTATTTTTTAGATTTCCTTTTTTTTTGAGTGGGAGGTGTACTTCCTAGTAGTAATTTCATGTATTCTCCATACCAAACTCTTGTAGTTATCCGTAGCAATTTCTTGTACTTCTGCGTACCAATCTTTTTTATTTCACGCAGTACACTACATGGAAAATCTAAACTGCATTTTTTTTGTAAGCTCTCCTGCTGCTGCAAGTAAAAGAAAAGAGTTCGGAGAAACTGCTCCTGACAATCGATGACAAATCGGAAGTACATGTCCGTGCCAAACGTAGGCCGCCAAGTGCGGGGACGCGGGAAAAAGGGGTAGCGGCGCGTGGGTCGAGGGTCGATGATGCGCGGCCGCATGCGAGCAGAGGCCGTCGATGCGTGGGTCTGGGGTGGGCACCAGCTGATCTTGCCAGCAGTAGGGTGCCGCTGCGCCGACGTCAACTGGCAGAGCGGCTCGCGGGGCAAGGGGGTTGTACTTCTCCGATGCTACTCGTGTGTACTACCGATGCTATCCACTGTGAAGACCATTGAGCCACGGAAAAGAGCACTTTGGCCCATCTCGACGAAAGCCTGTAAACAAGTGTATTGCTCAGTTTTACACGGCTGTACCCAGGTGTTCTGCTTGGTGATAAACGAGTGAACTTCAGAAATACAGTTAAGAAATAGTGCTCTTCCCGTGAAGAAATAAGAAATTCAACATCAGCATGGTGCCACAGTTAACAAAATAAATTTCTCTTTTTATAAAGTAATCTGCAAAACAATGGTGTATTAAATCTCTCTCTTCCAAAATAATCTCCTAAACAATGTTGTACGTATTAAAATTCTCCAAACGAAATCTCTTTTCAGTATGCATACGACCGTCTCAGAAAAATACACAAAGAAGAACAGCAAGCAACAGGAGCAATTTCAGAACATGGGCACGACAGTTCAGAAAGACAGTGATGACATTGATGCTTCTATTCCAAGGCTGCACGAACAGGTTCTAGGCAGGCCAAAATTAAGCAATCGACACGAAAACAGTTTCTAAACCGTGAGAAAAAATTGCACAGGCTAGTTAAGCAATCAGCACGAAAAATTGACCTGGAATCTGTGCGCTCTTGCTTCAGCTTTTCTCTGCGGCGCCGCTGGAACTCGCCCGACCACACCACGCTGGGCTGGAGCAACGGGACGATGCAGGATCCTGTCCGGCGACGAAGCGGAAAGCGGAGCCTGGTGGCGGCGTGGCTCAGGCTGCAGCAAGAGAACATGTGCCAGGCAGCAGCAGCGCGGGAGACCATCCGGTGGCAGCAGCTGTTTGGCGACGCGTGCGGCGGCTCTCCATCATCTCGCCTGCCATCGGCGACGCGGGGGGAAGGAGGAGAGGATGCGCAGCTGTACACAGGGCGCGCGTGGGAATCCAAAACGGAACCTGTACTTCCACGATTCGAAGACATGTACTGTGCGACTCCAAGATCTGTTCCGGGTTGGGGGCGCCTCTTCCAGTCTTCCTACCAGAATAAGGCACACAGAGGAGGGGGTCGGCGACGCGTGCTGGTGGTGGGGAACCATGGCCGCGTAGGAGTTCCCAGGCATACACCACGGCGTGGGGGAACGTCAGTAGAGACCTGGCGATGGCGCCCTGCTCCGTGACACACTAGCCGGTGTTGGGGAAGATGAGGAACCTGGCCGGGTAGGAGAGAACCGATGGAGAGGTGGAACGTGAGATAGGGGACGGCGGCGGCGGGAGGCATGCTGGTCGGAGGGTGGGGCGGGGGATCCGTGGCGGAGGAAGCGGGACGGCGCTGCGCGCGATAACGTCGGTGAGCTGCGCGGCCGCGGGGGGAGAACGTGAAACGGTCGGCTGCGGGAGAAATCGAGGGATGGCCGGCATCAGCGATCTATGGGCCGGCGGTGGGAATCGTGCTGATGATGAGGCGGATTTTGGATCGGGAGCGCGAGGTTAGGGACGAGGTCCGCACATGAGTATGTATGAAGGTGGTGCTCAGAATATTAGGCAGAATATTATTCTGCACCCGAGCCATCGGTCGCGCCGCGCCAGTTTTCCGTCCGCGCGCACGTAGTCCATCTCGTTGAGGCGAGCAGTTGCATGTGTTGTAATTTTACCTCATCCATACGAACTGGCACGTCGTCCATCCGGCAACGGGCCTCAACCATTGTGGGTTGTAATTTTACGTCATGCATCCTAACTGAATCAGTTCCGTACGATGCTTGTTGTAATTTTATGTCATGCTTCCGAACTGAATCAGTCCCTTACGCTGCTTGTGTTCATGTGACGACTCTTGTATCTTAAATGTAATTCAAACGCTTGGATATACACATGAGGTAAATTTGACGTAACCTTTTGTACTTGCAATACAAACTTGTATTACGAGCTATCCAAGAATAAATCTTATAATCACATTTACACAAATTTACATAGCAACAATACATCTCATAATCACGTTTGCACAATTTTATGTCGCAACAAAAATAACTTGATTTAAGGAAAAGGCACAATCATATTGGGCGAATAGATTGTATTCTATTGTTCCCCCAAGGGTTCAGCTAACTGAATGAATCAGTTTTTGGATCGTAAGAATTCCACCGATTACTCTCATAGCTCTTGCCTCCCTCCAAATTGTTTTTCTAAAAAATATTTCTTCTGGCCATCACTAAAATTTTCTGTGACCCTTTGTAATAGTCAGCTAGTCTGCAGCGAAGCAGTGCTGAAGAGAATTGTTCAGGGAATATCTGGTAGAAAGGCTGCTGCTGGAGTTGCCATAAGACCCGTGCCCTCTGCCATTTGGGACCTGAGGTCATCGGTGGGGACAGGAGCTCCGGCATCGACCACTGCACTGCATCTCCACCACCTGGCCAATGCTGCCTCCGTGCTTCCCGCTGTCAGCCTAGCAATTTGATACATGTCATCGCAGATTCAAATCACTTACACAATCAATAAGCAAATGATAAACTGTAACTTGAAATATCAATCAGTAAGTAATTAGCGGCAATTGGGAAAGCGAGCCCTCGGTTAAAATTGTTGAAGTGAACTAATAACTCTCTCGAGGAGGCGAGTCCATCGGACATACCACTTTCTTTATTGGTGTTCGGACAAGTGTACCCTATCTCTACATATACCTACTTCCAAAGAAAACAACAGAAAGAACATCATGGGCAACATGTGCCCTCAGTTACCATTTCTCGTGCGTCCTAGCCCAAATAGACATAAATATTGTCCAAGTTTCAAAAATATTGTTTCAGTAATAAGTGGCTGATGTATGTATGATAAGAAGATAACAAAATCAGCAACTCATTACATGAAGGATCATAAGTTATTCCTTGGCGACATGCAGAAGGTGAGCCAAGATATTCTAATATTTTACATGAAAAGTTGGATACCTAATCATAAACTTGTTGGAATAAATGATAAAATAAAACCAAGACATTAAAATATTAAACTATTAAACTAGCTACATCTTTTTTTGGAACACCCCAAAAAGGTTACAATAATCTAGCACTCCAGAAGATCTAAAAATATAGGTTTATATGAGAGTTAGCTGCATCTATTTCTTTTGCACACAGAGAGCTAGTTATTTCAGAACTACCAAATTCAGCATTCAATTAATTGATAAACTTCTAGTCCTCGACAAATCGATTGATAAGTTTTACCCAAACAAGCATGCAAGAAAAAATTATGAACTTGTGTTTTATAACAAGTAAGAAAAACAAGCTTTCGAAACATGTGTTCTATAAGATTGTGCATCTGACTATATTAGGGAGGGTTTCTATCCTTTAGTGCTTTGTTTTCTTTGTTGTATTTTCAGCCATAGATGTACAGGCTGTCAGGAACGTAATATATTAATTCAAAATGATTGGAAGATAAATTCATTTGGGATAGAATCTGTTGTATACTTACATTAGAAAGCTGAGAATGGAACGAGTAGAGAAAAATAGGGCTGAATGAAAAGAAACGGCATGAAGAAAACTTTGACCTTTCAATGATAACTTCACTGAATAGCACACTCTCATCTAGCTAGCTAGAATCGTGTGATTACTGACCAAAATAGCACATTTCCATCTCGTTTATGTTACAGAAGACTAACAAGTAATAACATGGTTACCGCTCAACAAGCAACTTATAAGAAATAAGATACATAAGTACATATTCAATACCACAATAGTTTTTAAGCTATTTTCCCATGAGCTATATATTGCAAAGACAAAGAATGGAATTTTAAAGGTAGCACTCAAGTAATTTACTTTGGAATGGCAGAGAAATACCATGTAGTAGGTAGGTATGGTGGACACAAATGGCATAGTTTTTGGCTCAAGGATTTTGGATGCACGAGAAGTAATCCCTCTCAATACAAGGCTTAGGCTAGCAAGGTTGTTTGAAGCAAACACAAGTATGAACTGGTACAGCAAAACTTACATAAGAACATATTGCAAGCATTATAAGACTCTACACTGTCTTCCTTGTTGTTCAAACCCTCACCGAGAAAATATCTAGACTTTAGAGAGACCAATCATGCAAACCAAATGTCAACAAGCTCTACAGTATTTCTTCATTAATAGGTGCAAAGTACATGATGCAAGAGCTTAAACATGATCTATATGAGCACAACAATTGCCAAGTATCAAATTATTCAAGACCATATACCAATTACCACATGAAGCATTTTCTGTTTCCAACCATATAACAATGAGCGAAGCAGTTTCAACCTTCGCCATGAACATTAAAAGCTAAGAACACTAGTGTTCAAGCGGAGCGTGTCTCTCTCCCACACAAGCATGAATTTATTCAGAGAATGAAAATAACACAACGAAAATAAAAGCACACAGACGCTCCAAGTAAAGCACATAAGATGTGACGGAATAAAAATATAGTTTCACTAGAGGTGACCTGATAAGTTGTCGATGAAGAAGGGGATGCCTTGGGCATCCCCAAGCTTAGATGCTTGAGTCTTCTTGAAATATGCAGGGATGAACCACGGGGCATCCCCAAGCTTAGACTTTTCACTCTTCTTGATCATATTGTAGCATCCTCCTCTCTTGACCCTTGAAAACTTCCTCCACACCAAACTCAAAACAAACTCATTAGAGGGTTAGTGCATAATCAAAAATTCACATTTTCAGAGGTGACACAATCATTCTTAACACTTCTGGACATTGCTCAAAGCTACTGAAAGTTAATGGAACAAAGAAATCCATCAAACATAGCAAAACAGGCAATGCGAAATAAAAGACAGAATCTGTCAAAACAGAACAGTCCGTAAAAACGAATTTTTCTGGGGCACTTAACTTGATCAAATGAAAATGCTCAAATTGAATGAAAGTTGCGTACATATCTGAGGATCACGCACGTAAATTGGCAGATTTTTCTGAGTTACCTACAGAGAACCCTGCCCAAATTCGTGACAGCAAGAAATCTGTTTCTGCGCAGTAATCCAAATCTAGTATCAACCTTGCTATCAAAGACTTTACTGGGCACAACAATGCAATGAAAAAAAGATAAGGAGAGGTTGCTACAGTAGTAACAACTTCCAAGACAGAACAAAACAGTAGCAAAATAAAAACATGGGTTATCTCCCAAGAAGTGCTTTCTTTATAGCCATTAAGATGGGCTCGGTAATTTTAATGATGCACTCCCAAGAAATAAGCGTTGAAGCAAAAGAGAGCATCAAGAAGCAAATTCAAAACACATTTAAGTCTAACCCGCTTCCTATGAAAATGAATCTTGTAAATAAACAAGTCATTTAAGCATAATGCAACAAGCATAGAAAAACTAGACAAGCTCAACTTCAAGATTTTAAGCAAAAAGAGAGGTGTTTTAGTAACATAAAAATCTCTACAACCATATTGTCCTCTCTCATAAAGATATTCAGTAGCATCATGAATAAACTCAACAATATAACTATCACATAAAGCATTCTTATCATGAGTCTCATGCATAAAATAATTACTACTCCCAACATAAGCATAGTCATTCTTATTAATTGTAGTGGGAGCAAATTCAACAATGTAGCTATTGTTATTATTATTATTATCATCATACTCATCATATATAGGAGGCATATTGTAATCATAATTAATTTTCTCCTCAATAGTAGGTGGACTGAAAATATGATAGTCATCATTGCAATTATCATATATAGGAGGTAAAGTATCATCATAGTAAATTTTCTCCTTCATGCTTGGGGACTAAAAATATCATGCTCATCAAAACCAGCTTTCCCAAGCTTAGAATTTTCCATAGCATTAGCAACAATGGTGTTCAAAGCGTTCATACTAATATCATTGCTACTAGCATGCAAATAAGGTTCCATAGGTTTTTTAATTTTCGCATCAAACAATCCATGTCTTAACTCAGGAAATAGATTAAAAAGCTCACAGTTGTTTTCCATTATGCCTAACTAGTGAAAAACAAGAAACAAAAAGATGCAATTGCAGGATCTAAAGGAAATAGCTTCGAGCACTCACACACCGGCAACAATGCTAGGAAATAGCTTAGTAGTCGGAGGATGTGAATACCTTTTACCTTACCTCCCCGGCAACGGCGCCAGAAAATAGCTTGCTGGCGTGCAGTTGACGTGGGAGTTAGAAATCTCTGTGGTGTAATTTTTCTTCAGGTCCCCGGCAACGGCGCCAGAAAATAGCTTGATGTCTACGCACACTTCTTTTCCTGTAGACAGTGTTGGGCCTCCAAGAGCAGAGGTTTGTAGAACAGCAGCAAGTTTCCCTTAAGTGAATCACCCAAGGTTTATCGAACTCAGGGAGGTAGAGGTCAAAGATATCCCTCTCAAGCAACCCTGCAATCATGATACAAGAAGTATCTTGTGTCCCCAACACACCTAATACACTTGTCAGATGTATAGGTGCACTAGTTCGGCGAAGAGATAGTGAAATACAAGTAATATGGATGAATATGAGTGGTAATAGCAATCTGAAATAAATATGGCAGCAAGCAAACATGTAATAGAACTTGTTGGAAACGGTGTTTCAATGCTTAGAAACAAGGCCTAGGGATCATACTTTCACTAGTGGACTCTCTCAACATTGATCACATAACTGAATAAATAAATGCTACTTTCTCTACACTCTCTTGTTGGATAACAAACACCATTCATTGTGTAGGGCTACAAGAGCTCCCTCAAGCCGGAGTGTAATGTCCCAGGTTTAGAGACGATCGAGGGGTAGATTTTAGAAAGGGATGTGCATTGCATTGTAAATTACGGGGAAATTTCGCGCTTTTAAAACAAAACTGCATCAAAGGGGGACAGGTTTCTCTCTCGACATCCTACAGGGTTAGGGTTTCAAGAGTGCGATGAACTTGTTCCTACTTGTCTAAATTAGGGTTTTGGAGAAGAGAGAAGTGAAATGGCATGGAAATCATAAGTTGCATGATTGAATTATAAGTTAAGTTGTTTGGATGAATTCAAACCAAATTTGAATTTGAATTTCAAATTCAAACATCAAATGATTATCACATTATTCAAACTTGAGAGAATTTAACAAACAAATATCATTAATCAAGAATATAAATAATACAACAATTTCATAAAGCTCAATAGAGAGAAACTTGAGCTTTATTGATCATCACACACATAATACATTGTCTTTACAATATTCAGAATTGAATTATTGAATTACAACACATTACAAGAATTGAAGAAATGAAAATGTAAAAGGAAAATTACAAGTTATTAAAATGACCTAAACTACATTTTGATCATCATGAATTCTATGATCAAGATGATCTTGAGTTCATCTTGAGCATCTTCTTGATCCCTGCACACACACACAACAAATAGAACATTAAGCCAAGTGGCAAAGCCACTTGACAGGTTAGAAGAAAACTGGAATAGGGTGGATATGATCAAGCTGCCGAGCTGATCCAACCCACCAGCTCAAGTCCCAAGCCACACACACAGGCAGCACACAAAGCTTGCTGCATGTGTAACAACACATCAGGCTAGGGGGAGTCACCATAGCAACCAGGTAGTACTGTCAACCAACAGAGCAAAGTCAGAAGCATATAAAACTTGCCACAGTAAACCCTAGATCATTCCATCGACAGCAGCTTCACAGAGTAAGTCACAAGAACACAAGAACAGCTTGAACAGCCACTGCTGTTCAAAACATTTCCACCACCACAGCACATAACCAAGAAGCATCAAGCTCACAAGGAGGAGCAGGGCAAGCTAAACAAACCACCAGAAGCAAAACCTCTACATCAACTGAAATCCTTGGAGCTGGAGTGAGGTATACCAAGCATCATGAACAAACCAGATGGTTTTGTTCATAAATAAGCATATGCACCAATCACACACAAGCAAAAGGGTGTGATACTCAAATTGTGTCATCATCTGGCTACTAAGCCATATGGTGCAAGCAAGGGTAGAAAGGCCACTAGTAAATCATCTAATGGGAACAACAGCTATGAAAAACAATGCATAACTGAAGAAATCCAGCAAGAGATGAAAGCACAAGCTAGCCTAGCTACACACTTAGCACCTACAGCTAGTCGAGGCCATCGGACATAGACAAATCCTTGTCTATTTGATTTCAACATCAAGGGCTACCGGCAATCCAATAAATGGATCACCCGGAAAGCATTTGGTGAGCCACAAGCAAGCCAACAAGAGGGGAGCTACCCTGGGCAGCATATGACTACCGCCGTGGTCACCTCAACCCCTAAAACAGCCAAACCACCAAGCCAAGCACAAATATCATCACCCGCATTGGGTTCAAAGTGGAGCTAGGGTTCCCAACCACCGTTGGCATCCCTCTAGCCCAAGCCAATCAATTGATATGATCATCACCGTATCACGGCTCACATCATTTATCCATCAAACAAAGCAAGGTAATACGGATAAATGAATTATACAAGTAACCAAGTCACTGTAACCATGCACATGATCCGGAGGATCACCGCAAGCATCAGCCGATGCTTGGGCAAGCACCAAGACCGATCCGTGCCACACACATACACAGAGATAAGTAACAAGCAAGGCACGAGCAACAGTAAGCAATCCAATGACTCAGCCGTTGATGATCACATGATCATCAAAGCTTGCTATAGCATGCCAGTGTATGTTAGGACATCACTGAGCAACAGAGCATGGACAGATAATTAAATGGCCACAGTTAACCAACAATTGCTTCACAGATAAACAAATGGATGAATTGTAATTGTATCCAGAAGCACATCAAATACATGATGTATCACTGGATCAAACTAGACATGGATGGCACACACATATAATTAAGCCATCACAACAACCAGAGCCACTAAGCAAGCAAATTGATTTAACTGTAACATGACCAGTAGTAATTTAGCAAGCCATGAGCATTACAAGATGCTCATGAGCAAGCAGATATGAACACACTTGAGCATCTGGCGAGCTAAGTAACAAGAACAGAGCTACAGAGGGGAAATTAAGCAAGTAATCGATAGCATAGCAAGAGCTGCACACAGCAGTAACGCAAGCTCTGGCATGGCCATGGCGACCATGGCCAAGGCCAGAGAGCAGAGAGCCAGCAATATGCACATAGCAAGCAAGCACAAGCAGCCATGGCCAGCAGAGAGCAAGAAGAACGAAGACGGCAGGCCCTCCACGAGGAGGGAAGCCATGGCCAGAGCTCGTAGAAGAGGAAGAAGAACAAGCACAGGGGGTAAGAGAGAGGTGGCGCGCGTACCTGGAGCGAGCAGACGACTGGCGCAGCCATGGCGGCCACGGCGGCGCGGGCCGAAAGCACGGCGGCACCTGGCCAGGCCAGGCCAGGCTCCGTCTAGCGCCACAGCACCCCGCACCACGGCGGCGAAGGCCACGGCGGCGCCATCACACCAGAGGCACCGATGAGCACCGCACCATCGAGCGGACGAACACGATGGGGATCGGCGAAGGGGGCGGAAAGGACCAGATCGACGCCGATGATCTGGTGCGCCATCACAAGGCGGTGCAGATGCGCCCCATCTCACCGTCGGAGATGGCCGGAGGTGGCCGGAACAAAGCGGCGATGGCGCAGGCGACCACCGCGTCGCGGGAGAGGTTAGGGTTTCGCGAGAGGGGAGAGGAGGAGCGCGTCTGAGTCCGACCGAGCCGGTTGGGGTGGCTCGGGTTTGACTCAACCCGTTGGGCCACCTAACAGGTGGGCCCAAGGGTATTTTAGGCATTTCACAATTCATAAAAATGCAGAAACTTTGAAATTAAATAAGAAATGCTTAGAAGCTCTAAAAAAATAATTAAAAATATGAAAATGGATCAGCATAAAATTCTCTATTTAAATAAAATACCAAACAGAATTTTTGAAGACAATTAAGAATAAGTCTTATTTTGATGATTTAAACAATAATTTAAATCACAGATATTATTTTCAAAAATGAAAATAAGTCCATTAATGCTATTGGACTTTAAAAACACCTTGACAATATTTCAAGGTTGTATTTACCCTAAACCAAGTATCTACAAGTTGTTCTTAGTATAAACCTCTCACATGAAATAACAACGACATCGGAAGGGGGGAACAAACCCTAAAACTGGAATCATGCATAACTGCTTCTTTAACCATTGCCCTTATCGGACAATGATGCTATTTTTCAGAGACAGAGGACAAGGGTCAGTCCACACCATCCAACTGCAAAACTTTGCAGTGTTCAGGCAAGTTCATCACTTTCTCATGTCATTTGAGTATTTCTATCAAATCACTTGCAAAGTACTATGATTATCACTATTGCATAAAAACCAAAACTACTACTTTCATAACTATGAATATGACTATGTGGTGGGCAATGGAACCATGGATTGTGTTGATATGGTGGAGGTTCCATTGCAAGGGTTTATATCCATCTAGGATTAAACAACAAATGTCGCCAAGTGATTCTTGTGCCGTAATACCCGTGTTAACCATAAGATCCGGAGTGGGACGGAGTAGTCAAAAGTGTTTCCACCTCTCGTTCATCAACGGATGCGCTTTACCGTAGACACTTGTATCCGTCAGTGGCAAGCGGTTGGCTGGGGAGGCCTTAAGTCCCCACGGCATAGTCCGTAGACACTTGTCGCTCGAAGAGCAAGCGGTTGGCTGGGGAGGCCTTAAGTCCCCACGGTATTGCTGTCTATGATGGGTTGCAGCTACCGGCGAAGGAGTTTGGTTCGATCCCAAACTGTCGTCGTGGTCGGGGTCCACCCGTGAGTGGGAATAATGGGACCGGCGAGGACCCAGGGTCGGGGCATGCAACAAAGGGTGGGTGTTCGAGGTAGCGGAGGAACATGATTGGCTAGACCTTATACCGAGCCTAACACCGAAGGAAGTGTGGACGGGAAAGCTGCCCGGTTGGCACCAAGGTTAAGATCTCTTATGGGTAAAGCAACACACCTCTCGCAGAGTGTAAAGAACCGTGACTCGTCACTCCTCGTTCCGGGATAAGGAACTGCGAACGCGGCCGGAAAGGAGCTCCATGAAGTTCTAGTAAACCGGTGAAGGCTGACGGACATAGCTCTTGGAAATAAAAGCAACCTCTTGAAGAAATGTTTATCAAAACTTGCATTGGTATTAGACTTTCTGGTCTAATATCGTAGCTAGTGCATTAAACACCTCTTATCTATAATGAACTTGTTGAGTACGCTCGTACTCATCCCAACCTTAAATCCCTTGCTTAGATTGTCTGAATCGTCTGGAGGAGGACTACGACAACAATGAAGGAGCCGAGATCATCGGCTATGAAGAACCAGACCTCTCTGGAGGTATCGAAGGCGTAGACTATCTCATAGTCTACGGAACCGGGGAGGCTTCCGGAGGAGATCAAGCCTAGAACATCAAGTAGTAGTAGTAGCCGAGCAGCCCGAACTCTTAGTATTTAGCTGCTCGAGAGAATAAATGTACAACTTAATGAGACATCTATATTGTAAGCTAAGTTGGGTTCGCCTCGAACCCAGGAGTATCCCTCTTAGGACCCAAGAGGAGCTCCGAGACGATATATGTATGATTATTGTAATATTAAATGAATGAGTTATGGAGATGCTATGTTCTGTTGAACTACTCTGAGGGATGTAATATTTGCGGAATGGTACTTCGTGAATGTTATATCAACGACTGGCATACTACAACATGCAGTGGTATGCAGGGTCACCACAGCTTGGTATCAGAGCAAAAGCTTTGACCTTAGGTTGGAACCTAGTAAATGGGACCAAACGTTAGGAGTCAAATAGGACTAGTAAAGAATTCTCTAAAAATATGGTGTATATTCAATTGAGAATACAACAATCATATCTTTTAGTGCGATAATTCTTTATTATCTCTATTATGATGCATTATTACTAATCTTATAATCTTTCTATTTCTACAGCCAACATGGCAAGTTCACGCCCGGGACGAAACGTGAAAGTGATGGATTCCACGCTGAGTGAATACGAAGGAGGACTTGCAGATATTCTACATGCCATGTTACTTGAATTTGGGTGTGATCCCCAGATCCAAGTAAAGAAATACATGTACTATGATGGTACTGTATTGGCCAAGTGTAGGGTAGGACTCGCGACTTCCCGAATCTTTGGGAATGAGCGTAGTAATGCCAGCAGGTGAAACCAGAACTATCAACACAGCCTACCATATAGCCATTATGAGAGCCATCACAGATATTCGGGAGCATAAGACGAAAGAGCTTATGGGTTCCGAATTCACCCACATTCCTCATATGCAGGAGGAAGAGGATCCCATGCTTAACCACTACAAATACGCAAAACACAAACCAATAGCAGCTGCAAAATACATGGATAATAGTCGCAACTTAATATCATTGCTCTTTCAGTTGAACCATCATCTGACGGGAGCAATTGATACGATGCTAGAGGAGTTTACTGAACCCAAGGATGAGACTAGGGGGAAAGAACCTATGGAGAATGTGGTGCACACACCAGTTTACTCAGCTGGTGATTACATTAGTATTGATCCTCTTGAGCGGGAAACTACACCTGTTACACCTGGGAACTATCTTGGTAGTTCCTATGGGGGATATGAGGGTGGAGAGGAATCCGGAAACAATCAGCGTTCCGAGACTCCTATAGAAAACTCCACAGGTTGGCGTTGGGGATCCGATACGGGAACTCATAGTACTTCAGTGTATTATGACGGAGAGATGAATGTGGACGCCACAACCCAGAACCAGAGTTATCCTAGCAATGGAGGAGTAGATGAAGGGTATCCGACACAGGTTGAGTCGGATACGAATGTTGGAAACACCTATGGTGGAGCTACAGGGGAGTACACCCGATGGGTGGACTATGATGCACTTAATGACCAGTTTGTGAACACTGATTTCTCCTTAGGATCATCATCTGATTCGGACTACCAGCCGACGGGGAGACCTTATGTTCCAGGGTCTATCAGGAGGACGACACGTTCGACCGGATGGAAGCCTGGGATGTACCGGGAGTGAAGATCGACTAGAGTCCACCAAGGGAGGCGAGGCTATAATACACAAGTACCACGTGTATTATAGTATGTAATATTTGTAGAAATTTGTACATATACTTTAATAAATGAGTTTGCATACTCACATCGACTTGAGTATTGTAATAAGACCACTTAAGTATGTATATACATGGTATATGTTTTGTATGATTTGGATTTGCTTCTTGATTTCCATTGCGTGACTAGTTCTCGTGCACAAAGTTGAGCTCGTAAAACTTGCGCATGGAGTAATTATGAGTATCATCTTGTGTTGCAGAACTAGGGGGTTATGTCGGGAACGATAGGAGAGGAGACCGAAGCGCAGCGCATGGAGCGCGAAGCAAAGCAAAAGGAAGAGGATGAGGAAGCAGCCAGGAATCAGTTTCCACCACCACCACCACCCATGACGCAGCAGAATTTCGTCCAGTACATGCAATTGGTGGAGGAGAGACAACGTGTAACGTTGGAGCAGCAGAACAAATTCTTTCAGGAGCTGCTACAACAGAATAGGGTAGAGAGACCCGAGAATCAGAGAGTCACCTTATCAGACTTCCAGAACACCAAGCCTATATCTTTTGCATACGCGCCCGAGCCAATGGACGCGGAAGATTGGCTTATGGACACTGAGCGAAAGCTCAACACGGTTGGTTGCAACGACCAGGAGAAGGTCCGATATGCTACCCACCTGTTGTGTGGACCTGCCGCATCATGGTGGGACAACATAGTAGCCGTTTATCCGGCTGGAAAGGTCTTTACCTGGGAGGAGTTTGCAAGGAAGTTCAGGGAATCCAATGTCCCTGAAAGTATTGTGGAACTGAAGCGTCGAGAATTTGAAAGTCTCGAGCAGAAGGACAAGGCAATCCTGACTTATGTCAGGGAGTTTTCAAAGCTGTCCCGGTATGCTGTTGAAGAAGTCAACACTGAGGACAAAAAGAAGAAGAGGTTCTTGAGGGGGTTAAGTCCCCAGTTCAAGGTTCAGCTCCGTATGATGAGAGCGACGGAGTTTCAAGAGTTGGTGGATGCTGCCATCACTCTGGAAGATGATTTCAAACAACTGCAGGAGGAAAAGAGGAAAAAGGCCAAGTTTGAGCCTAAGAGGTTTGTTAGTAACAAGCCCAATACTAGCTTGAGTTTCAAGCCAAGATACAACAACAACAGCAACTACTACAGTAGCAGGAGGAACCAAGCGTTTCAGACTGCTAATCCAATGGTTTGCCGAAGCTGTGGACTTCCAGGGCATTTTGCCAAGGACTGTAGAAAGCCAAGGATAATATGCTTTGGTTGTCGCAAGGAGGGGCACATGCTGAAGGACTGCCCCAAGAAAAATAATGGAGGAGGTCAGTCAGGAGGAGGAGGAAATCGTGGAGGAAACACCGGAGGGAACTGGAAGAATAAGAAGCCCATCGGCAAGCTGAACTGCACTAGTCTGGAGGTGGTCAACTCCGATCAGGCGGTGATAGGTACGCTCCAGATACTCACTCATCCTGGCAAAGTACTTTTTGATACTGGTGCAACTACATCATTCATTTCCCAGCAATTCATCATCAAACATGGGATTAGCTGCACTAAGTTAGATACACCCATAACCATACTTTCTGCGGGGGGAACGATAGTAGTAACCCATACCAAACAAAAACAAGTCATCATGATCAATAAGTGCGCGTTTGACGCGGACTCGTTCATTTTACCGATGAAGGACATTGATGTCATTCTTGGTATGAACTGGTTAGAAGCTAATGGAGCATTGATCGATCGTGTGAATAAGACGGTATCTTTGAAAAGCCCCGATGGAAGTAGAATGATCTACCAAGGCGACAAACATACACAGATTGAAGTGGAGCTACAGTTGAACAGCATGAAGGAGGTGAAGTTAGAGGATATACCTGTAGTGAATGAATTCCAGGATGTGTTTCCTGCGGAATTACCAGGTATGCCACCAGACAGGGAGATAGAATTCACTATCGACCTAATTCCAGGAACAGCTCCGATTCCTAAAGCGCCATATAAGATGGGGCCTAAGGAATTGAAAGAACTTAAGGAGCAATTGGATGACTTGGAACAGAAAGGATTTATACAAGAAAGTGTTTCACCATGGGGATCACCTGTGATATTCGTGGATAAAAGAGATGGAGGAAGAAGGATGTGCGGAGACTACAGGAATTTGAACAATGTCACAATCAAGAACAAGTATCCACTTCCAAGAATACAAGATCTATTCGATCAAGTTAGAGGCGCGGGAGTCTTTTCCAAAATTGATCTAAGATCCGGTTATCACCAGATAAAGATCAAGAAGGAAGACGTTCCGAAAACTCGCCTTTGTCTCAAGGTATGGACATCATGAATACCTTGTAGTGCCTTTTGGATTAACTAATGCCCCAGCAATATTCATGAATCTCATGAATAAGATTTTCATGCCATATCTAGACAAGTTTGTCATCGTATTCATCGATGATATCTTGATCTATTCCAAGAACAAGGCCGAACATGCTGAACATTTGAGGTTAGTGTTGCAAACACTAGGAGAACATAAACTCTATGCCAAATTTAGCAAGTGTGAATTTTGGCTAGATCAAGTGGAATTTCTTGGGCAAGTCATTAGTAAAGATGGAATAGCTGTTAACCCGAGCAAGGTAGCAGCAGTTCTAGAATGGGAAGCACCCAAGACTGTCAAGGAAATCCGAGGATTCCTAGGAATGGCAGGATATTATCGGAGATTCATTGAAGGATTCTCCAAGATAGCAGGACCCTTGACGAAGCTGTTAAGAAAGAACACACCATTCGTGTGGTCAGAGGAGTGTGAGAAGAGTTTTCAAACTCGAAAGAGAAACTCACCACGGCACCGGTGTTAGCAGCTCCGGAGGTTGGCAAGGATTACACCGTGTACTGTGACGCATCCAAGCATGGATTGGGTTGCGTACTCATGCAAGATCGGAAGGTAATATCTTATGGATCGAGGCAACTCAGACCTCATGAAGTGAACTATCCAACACATGACTTGGAATTAGCCGCAGTTGTATTTGCACTCAAAACTTGGAGACATTTTCTCTATGGAGCCAAGTGTGAGCTCTATACAGATCATAAGAGTCTCAAATATTTCTTCACTCAGAAGGAGCTCAATATGAGGCAGAAAAGATGGCTTGAACTGATCAAGGATTATGATTTGACCATCAATTACACTCCAGGAAAGGCCAATGTTGTAGCAGATGCCTTAAGTAGGAAGAGCACTGGCGGAGTAGAACAAGAGTTATCACCGGAGTTGAGGAAGGAAATAAGTCAAGCCCAGATACAACTTTGGGAGAAGGAAGCTCATGAAGGATTATCAGCTTTGCAAGTAGCCGATGAGCTAAACGTTAACCTAAAGAATGAGATAATGATGGGTCAGCTGGATGATCCATTCATCGTGGAGGAGATGAGAAGAATAGATGAGGGAAGACCATCAGAATTTCACCGCGGAGAATCGGGATCATTATGGTTCCAGAAAAGAATTTGCGTTCCGGATATTGCTGAAATCAAGGAAGTAATACTCCGGGAAGCCCATCAAACACCATACTCCATTCATCCGGGTAGTACAAAGATGTACATGGATCTAAAGGAGTTATTCTGGTGGAATAACATGAAGAGAGAAATAGCACAATACGTGGCGGAATGCCACACCTGCCAAAGAGTGAAGGCTGAACATCAGAGTCCGGCAGGGAAGTTACAACCTTTACCCATTCCAGAATGGAAATGGGAGGAGATAGGAATGGATTTCATCACTGGACTACCCATGACCAATAAAAAGAAGGACATGATATGGGTAATCGTGGACCGGTTGACGAAGAGTGCACACTTCTTAGCGGTAAACCAGCAAGACAAAGAAGAGAAACTCATCGATCTTTACATCAAAGAGATCGTGAGTAAACTTGGAGTACCCAAGAAGATCGTGTCAGATCGAGGATCCGTGTTCACGTCAGCATTTTGGAAGCAACTACACGAAGCCTTAGGATCCAAATTGGATTATAGTACCGCCTATCATCCTCAGACAGGTGGGCAAACAGAAAGAACTAACCAGATCCTAGAGGATATGCTTAGGGCTTGTGCCCTAGACTTCGGAGGATCATGGGAGGAGCACTTACCATTAGCAGAGTTTTCCTACAATAACAGCTATCAAAGCAGCATCAAGATGGCACCGTTCGAAGCTCTATATGGAAGAAAGTGTAGATCACCAATATGTTGGTATGAAGCCGGAGCAAGCAAAGAGTTCAACCCTGATTATGTCAAAGAAAAGCAACAAATAATTGACATTATCAGAGATAGGTTGAAGATAGCCCAAAGTCGGCAAAAGAGTTACGCCGACCAGAAAAGAAGAACATGGGAGCCACGAGTTGGAGACATGGTATATCTTAAGGTGAGCCCGATGAAAGGACTTCAGAGGTTTGGAGTAAAAGGAAAGCTAAGCCCTAGGTACATCGGACCTTTCAAGATTCTGAGTCAAAACCGAGGGTTAGCCTTTGAATTGGAACTACCGGGAAGGTTATCTCAGGTTCACAACGTATTCCATGTGTCGCAACTCAGAAAATGCTTGAAGACCCCAGATGAGCCAGTATCACATGAAGAGCTTGAGTTACAACCAGATTTGACATACATCGAGAAGCCAGCGAAGATTCTCGAGGAAAACTGGAAACAACTCAGGAATCGAGCTATAAAGTATTGCAAGATACAATGGAAGCATCATCCCGAGAGGGAAGCCACCTGGGAAAAGGAGGAAGACCTGAGGAAAACATACCCCGAACTTTTCGGTATTACAACCACAACTTCGGGACGAAGTTTTCTTTAAGGGGGAAAGGCTGTAATGTCCCAGGTTTAGAGACGATCGAGGGGTAGATTTTAGAAAGGGATGTGCATTGCATTGTAAATTACGGGGAAATTTCGCGCTTTTAAAACAAAACTGCATCAAAGGGGGACAGGTTTCTCTCTCGACATCCTACGAGGTTAGGGTTTCGAGAGTGCGATGAACTTGTTCCTACTTGTCTAAATTAGGGTTTTGGAGAAGAGAGAAGTGAAATGGCATGGAAATCATAAGTTGCATGATTGAATTATAAGTTAAGTTGTTTGGATGAATTCAAACCAAATTTGAATTTGAATTTCAAATTCAAACATCAAATGATTATCACATTATTCAAACTTGAGAGAATTTAACAAACAAATATCATTAATCAAGAATATAAATAATACAACAATTTCATAAAGCTCAATAGAGAGAAACTTGAGCTTTATTGATCATCACACACATAATACATTGTCTTTACAATATTCAGAATTGAATTATTGAATTACAACACATTACAAGAATTGAAGAAATGAAAATGTAAAAGGAAAATTACAAGTTATTAAAATGACCTAAACTACATTGTGATCATCATGAATTCTATGATCAAGATGATCTTGAGTTCATCTTGAGCATCTTCTTGATCCCTGCACACACACAACAAATAGAACATTAAGCCAAGTGGCAAAGCCACTTGGCAGGTTAGAAGAAAACTGGAATAGGGTCGATATGGTCAAGCTGCCGAGCTGATCCAACCCACCAGCTCAAGTCCCAAGCCACACACACACAGGCAGCACACAAGGCTTGCTGCATGTGTAACAACCACTAGTAGGAAAAGCCTCATCAGTGGCGCACGAAAATTCGATTCTGTGGCGCATGGAGGGTGCGCCACAGAAACCTCGCCACAAAAATAAGCTTTCTGTGGCGCATCTGGCCGTGCGCCACGTAATTAAGGTTTTTGTGGCGCACTCGGGCCGGTGCGCCACGAAATAAGTAGTTCCGTGGCGCATGTGATATAGCTGCGCCACAGAAATAGGTGCGCCACGGAATTATTTTTTGGTGCGCTACGTAACTATCTACAGGTATACTCGATTTTGTGCTCCCCGGTGTATTATACGGGTTTTATATCGGTTTTATACACAAGTATACAGGTTATATACTCGATATAATATAGACAGATATAATATGGACATATATAATCATCACATCATCATCACATTACTTAGAGCCCGATCGAGTTATACATATAGCTCCATACAACTCATAATCCATGCAAATTAAGAAAGTTCTCATCATCTCTAGATACAAACGAAGTGACACCGGCCGCCGCCTACACTAGGATGAAATAGAGTACCGCCGCGACGATGGTGAGCAAGAGCGAGAGCACAAGGAAGGCCTTCATCTTGCTCTTGTTCGCTTGGTGCACCTCCACTTGGCAACCGCCTCGTGTCTAGTCGGGTACCCTTTGTAGCGCTTGCCGCCGAACTTGTGCACCTGTTTCTTGCACTCCTCCCACTCCTCGTACACTCCCGGAACCCGCCCCTCGAACACGACGTAGTACGTCATCTCTATGGACACAAGGCATATTAGTATATAACGCAATGGAAAGAGTTAGAGGGTTCACATGCATACATATTCACAAGAATTAAAGCAAGGAAATAATAATAAACCTAAAAGAAATATAGCATCGGTATCACATAAGTAATATGGTTCAACGATAACGACTACAATAGAAATTGAAGTCCAACAACGACGACCACCGTTTCGAGCAAATTAAGCAAGTTTAGTTTACAACACGGTACAAATTGTCTATCGATTCAAAGTAATGCTAGCTAGGCACACCGGCCTCGGTCAACGAGACGTCTTCTTGAGCGGCTCCGGGAACGGCTTGTACAAGTCCTTCGTCGTCCACGTCCTTCCATCACCCCGCCTATGTAGGCGTTCTTCGATATCCCTCTTAGGCAACGCTCCGGCTGCGTGTAAGAGCCCCGATCCGTTGGATACATCTTGTAAGATAATTTCCGAGAGCTTTACTTGGATGCGATGGAAGTCTTCTCTAAGATCATCATCACCGATTCCCCCGACATTTTAATGGGGTCTCGCTTACTAGGTGGCAGAGACATCATCTCTACATCCTCGACAAACCCTTTAAGGTGATGGAGGACATAGAAGGCCTCCTTAATGCTGCCAGCTGGCTGCTTGATACAAGGGAAGTTGATCACGTGCTTGAACCCGATCTTTTTAGTGTCCGGCCGGATATATTGCCCATTCTTGTCGAAGGTGCCTCCACTTTTGGAGTAGCCAAGGATAGCCTCATCGAGAACACCCCTTATTCTCGTGTAGTCTTTCTTCGTCGTCGTACTCGACGAGTCGAAATACCGGGCTAGTGACCACTTTGGATCTAGGATGATGAGTGTGCAGTATTTGTCCCCGCTCAACACATGCAATTGAACTGGAATGTTGGAAATGATCGGCAATGGAAGAAATATATAAGAAAGCATAAGTTACGACGGCCGTGAGCGGATGTGTACTTACTCGGGAAAGACAGTGTAAGAATGGTGTTGCTCTCTTTGTGCATGAGCATGAAGTTCGGAGGTACCGCACCGCCTTGGTCCGTGTCCTTGAGCCGTCCCGGAGCTGGCTATCGCGCATGTAGTAGGGATCCGCTACCGCGATGTGGCGGGGTCTCTCTCGTTGATCTTCATCCGAAGATTGATCGCGTATAGGCGCACCAAGTTATAGTCGAGCCGTTTCGAGTGAAATAGATTGAAGACGTCCTCGAACGCTATGAAGAAGATATCCGCGGGGTCTTCATTGACGAAGCTCCGGTCGGACGCGCACCTTGACCGAGAACACCGGGTAATTTGGATCCTTTTCTTTAAGAAGGACGCTCTCTTGATAATGAATAGAGTGCCGCAAAGGGAGCATTTGTCCACTTGCGAGGTGTTCCATGTCCGGAGGCGGTATAGGTTTACCAGCCTCATGACACCGGGGCAAGCCATCCGGGGTAGGTGGTACCATGTCGTCGGCCCGGATCCTCTTAGGAGCAGGCTGGCTCGAAGATGCGCCCTTCTTGGGTCCTCTCTTCCTTCCCTTCTTCACCTGACCTACTGGGGGTGCTTGTGGTGCCGATGGTGGTGCTTCGGTGCCGGTGGTGCTTCCGAGGTTGCCGGGGTTGATTTGGGTGGCTCCCCGATGATCGTCTTACGCAGCGTGTTAGGGCTGAAAACGGTAGCAGTGCTTGACTTGAGCTGGATTGCCAGCCCTCCGGAGGAGTGTCTTGAGAAAGACCCGTGAAGACCAGTGCGCCGCTTCGTGACCGTAGGGGGACGAGTAAGTTGATCGCCGTGTGTGCGGAAGGCTTGTTCATCCATAGGAGGCATGTACATATCTTGGCCGCAGGCGCCGGTGTTGATGTAGGCATCGATGTCATCATCATCATCTACATCGTTGCCATCAAGTGGCGCCATGTCCTCGGACCTTAGGTGGTGGCGGTTGCGATGCCGCCGCTTGGCGTACCGCGTGTCTAGTAGACGGTCGTTGCGGTAGCGCTCCCAACAACCGTTTGTGGCGTCCGGTGGTGACGGCGATCGTCGGTTCCTTCCGGTGGCGGCGGCGACCGCCGGTTCCTTCGGGTAGTGGGGGCGGCGACCGCCGGTTCCTTCGGGGTAGTGGGGGCGGCGACCGCCGTTTCCTTAAGGGTGTCGCTCGGCGCCGGCGATCTTGGGCCGGATGATAGGGGAGGTGGCGCCGGTGCTTTTCTTACCACTCGGAAGACCCCCCCCGCACGAATCTGGTTCTTCGGCCATGTCATAAGCCATGAGGTGCAATCCCCAAGGGGGAAAACGTCGCCTTCGTCCGTGCCCGGAGGTTGAAAGGGGGAGGGCGTAGCGGTACTCCGGCACTACCATTACCAACTTGACCTTCGCCACGTCTTTCGCCAATGTAGTGCCGTGCATAACGCGGGAAGCCATGACATAGCCGCTAGCAACTTCCACCAACTCGCCGCCGGGCTCCACCGTTTGCAAAAGTATGCATTGTTCATCCTGAGTCGTGGGCGCCATGTTGGGCATCGTGAGATGGCAAGTCACGAAAGGCATATATAGTTAAAGAAGATGACGCGAAGGAGTAACTAATGAGTTTACCTCCTTGATGGCGTCGATCTCGGCTACCGTCGATACAAGGGCGGCGGTTGGGGGCGTCGATGCGACCGGCTGGAGCTGCGGCGGCGGCTGGAGCCGCGGCGGCGTCCGGTGGAGCCCCGACGCCGGCGTCGGGTGGAGCGGCACCGTCGGCGACACGTGGAAGCTTGAGTTGCTGCCGCTAATGCCGGGCACATGTATCGGCCCCACTTGACCTCCCGCATTCCAAGCAGCCTAACCCCTCCATCAACCCGTGGGGGATGATCTCGCCGGATCTTCTCGTCCAATAACTTGTTCATCATCTCCGTGTTCTCCGGAGGCTTTTCGGCCACCAGCTTCTCTAGTGACTCCACCTTCTTCTTCAGCTCCCGAACCTCGGATTTATCCTTTGCCGATGACCTCCTCTCCAGACTTTCTCGTCTTGGCATCCGATCCGTAGTACTCGGATAGCTTCATACTTGTGCCAAAGCCGGACACACGGCCACCCGACGTCGGTGGCTTGTCTAGCTCCCTCTCCTTGTATTTGTTCATCGCCCCGTTGAAAGGCGTGTCCCACGGTTCCGTCGACCCTCGGGACGACGGGCCAGCCTTCGTCAACTCTTCATCCTTCGGACAAAGGAACTTAAGGTTAGCCCATTTGGCTTCATTGCCTAATAAGATGAGCGAAATAATATAGAACTATCCTTACCAGGTACTTCTCGAAATCCTTCACGTCTTCGTGATCCGTAATAAATTCCCCCGTCTTCCAGCCTAAGTAGTAGCGGGACCGGACAAAGTTCCTAGCCTCGTTCATCCCGGATTTTGTGCCGGGGGTTTTCTTTCCCCGTACGTACCATCTCGGCATCCTCCTTGTCCCAAGTGGGCTGTTTTCCTCAGAACCGCCGCTTCCGCAATGGTGGGTCCCTAAGTTCAAATCCCGCATTTTCTTCCCCCAGTGCGGTCCATTTTTTAACATCGTCACTCTCTAAGTAAGACTTGAATGCATTAAAGTCTTGTAAGGAGAGCGACGGTTCTTTGGTACTTATCCTCTCCCAGCCTTTCACCGGCGTCGATCTTTTTCTTCAGCTCGGTTCTTCCAGCTCGCTCAAGGCGGTGCTCATCTTCGTGAGAGCTAAAGAGTCCACCTTCTTATTGAACGGCTCCGGGAACGTGTATCGTTGGTGAAGCTTCCGGAGGAGGGATTGGACGATAGCCTCGTTCTCCTTGCTTCGAGGTCATGAGTTAGGATCGGCACGGTCTCACCGACGATGCACCCTAGTTGCATGCCGTACCCTTTGGCAACCCACGAAGGCTCCATCGGTTGGCCACTTGGGGAGACTACCGTGACAACATCGGTGACGTTGGCGAGCACTTGCGGCCTCCGATCCCTCCTCGCCCTCCTCGCCGTCCTCTTCTTCTTACCCTCCTGAGGGTTGCCGCCGCTATCACCTTCCGTGCGGTTGGCCGCGTTCTCTTCACCGATCGTCTCTTCACCGGTCTGGGCGGCGTCGTCCCAGGTATCTTCATCGTCGCCGGTGTCGGCGGCGGCCCCCCGGCCCTCTCCCTCGGAGGCAGTGTCCCGGCCCTCTTCCTCATCGTCGGGCGACTCGGCGGCGGCCTTCCGGGCTGCTCGTAGTCCTCCCGTAAGTCCTTGTTGGCCTCTCTCGCTTCTTCGTTCTGGCTCCTGGGCTTAGAAGTGTTGCCCGACATGTTTATTTTTGCACTTCATTAAAAAGAGGCAACAAGTTAGTACAAAAGTGAACCAAAAAATTCGGCATGACCTTTGCTATTTTTTTCTACGTAGGAGTGCCCATTTCTCAACCGAAACGGAAGTTAATCAACGCTTCGGGAGAAATGGGCAACTCAATGAAATCCCCGCAAAAATATCCACCATATACACCATATATCCACCATATACACCATATATCCACCATATCCACCATATCGCTTAGTACTACAAACCGAAACCCGGAGCACTACAACAAATTAACCCGGAGTACTACAAACCGAAACCCGGAGCACTACAACACCATATAGTTCCTATTTTTTTTAACCCGGAGCACTACAACAAATTAACCCGAAGCATCTACAATACATCAAACAAAACCTGGAGCATCAAGACAGAGGCATTATTAACCTAGAGCATCAATACAACAGATATTATTAACCTGGAGCATCTACAACAAATTAACCTGGAGAATCTACAATACATCAAACAAAACCTGGAGCAATCACCCGGAGCACTACAACAAACCCGGAGCATCTTTTTAACCAACTCGTTAGCATATTTAGTGCAGCCAAGGCAAGTAGCTAATGACTTAGAAAAATGACTTCAATAGTAGGCAGTAGCATTTCATTCAAAATCAACTAGGCAAGTATCATTTCATCATTAGCTTGTTCATTTTTTCATTTGTATTAAAAAACCTATTGCATTGTATTAAAAAACCTATCGCATTGTTCATTTTATTGAACCATGTACATCAACAGAGTAGTAGCAGCCTTCATTTTAATTTTCATTTAAACAAACTTCATTCTTTTTCGTAGAGAACTTCAAGAACTTTATTAGCTCTACTCGCATTTTCTCAACGAACACAATTCATATATACTATATATATATCGTATATATACTGCAACCATCTATGCATTTAATCATGTATTTAATTAGTGGTCATATGTGAACTAAAACCATCTATTTAATCAGTGGCCAAAGGTGAACTAAAACCATCTACATTCAAAACATTACCTAGCAGTAGTAAATTTGTATCTACATTCACTAACTACATTCAAAACCTAAATCAACCAATTCACTAACTACATTCACTAACCAATTTGTATCTCGCCAATTCACTAACTACATTCAAAACCTAAATCAACCAATTATTTGTATCTACATTTCTCTCGCCAATTCGAATTTAGAAAATGAGCATGAGCTATTGCTAACATAGCATTACCTACCAATAGCTAGCATAGCATTACCCAACAGTAGCAAATTTAAATCACCAAATTATATCAACTAAATAAACCTACCGCTAGCTACCGTCGCTACTTTATCAACTAATTAAAATTGTCCTAAAATTGTATAATTGTTTACTGCAAAACACAAGAGACCAATTAATTGTTTACTGCAAAACCAATTAGCTCTAGTGCAAGCAATGAATTAAAAAAAACAGCAACCAATGAATTAAAAAAAATAGCAAGAACTTTCTACATCTAGCTATGGAGCCCCTGAATTTCATCACATAGAAAGAATATAATGCCATAACCAAGAAATTAGCTACTATTAGGATCATGGCAATTCTTTGATGGCTTGGATGGCTTGGATCATGGCAATGCAAACAACAAGAACATGAGACAATACAAAATCTGACCAATGTTGCCCTTCTTCTCCGAAATTCGGGCACAAGACAAGCGGGGAGGGGGACAAGGGAGTGGGGAGGGGAGAGGGACTCTCACCGAACCGGCGGCGGTGGCAGGGCGCGGTGGTGATGGCGTTGTACGTCCTCCTCCTCTCGCGGCGGCGGCTCGGGCTGCGCGTCCTCCTCCTCGATCCGCGGTGGCGGCTCGGGCTTGGGCGTCCCGCTCGGCGGTGGCGTGCCCGTCCTCCTCCTCCTCCTCCGCGGCAGCAGCCGCTAGGTGGCGGCGTGGCGGTCCTCCTCCCTCCTCCTCCGCGGCGGCGGCTCGGGCTCGCGCGTCCTCCTCCTCGATCCGCGGTGGCGGCTCGGGCTTGGGCGTCCCGCTCGGCGGTGGCGTGGCCGTCCTCCTCCTCCTCCTCCTCCTCGGCGGCAGCAGCGCTAGGGTGGCGGCGCTTGGCGGTGGTGGTGGCTGCAGTGGCGCTAGGGTTGTCGGGGAAGGAAACCGTCGTTGTGAGTGTGGGGAAGAAAGGGTCGATCGATATTTCACCAAGTGTCTAAATTCCGTGGCGCACCCTCCATGTGCGCCACGTAATTAAGCATTCCGTGGCGCACCAGCCTCGACATGCGCCACAGAATCCTTAATTCCGTGGCGCACCTAAAGGGCGTGCGCCTACGTAACTTAGGCACTTAGCAAAACAAAATGGTTTACCGCCGTGTACCGACAGCTACTTAGCACTAGCCCAAATGGTTAAGGTCAATGTTAGCCCATTAGTACCCAGTGTTCGAACCCCGGCTGCCACACAATTTTTCTTCCTTTTTTTCACATTTTAGTTACATTTCAATAAATAACACAACATTATTTAGTAATTAGTAGAGTATTATAAATTAATTGTCTCATACAAACATGTACGTTCTTGTTTCTCTCACACACACATGGATGTACTTGTCTAACACACACTCACACACACATGTGATAGACCAAAAAAAGATCTTCTTCGTCCCGCTTCGAGCTCTAGCTAGCGTCTCTTCGCAATCTTCTTGCCCTTTCGGTTGTTGGCGGTTGAATACTTTATGCCGGCCACCTTGAGATTTCTTCGCGTGAACGGACAACCTTTAGAGGGTAGGGAGGTCTTCCTTCTTACTTTACTAGTAGTAGGCATGTCGAAGTGCCCGTCGAATTCCTCCTCAATCTTCGGGTCACCGTTCTTGTCCAAGTCTTCCTCGTTGGCGTCTCCTTGCATTCCTATGATGCTCCTCTTGCCCCTCCCGACGACAACACGGCTAGGCCTCGACGGATCGGTGATGAAGAAGCATTGGTCAACTTGGCTACCGAGTACCCATGGCTCATTTTTCGCGGATGCGTTCTTCGATTTTGCATCGGGTATAACCATGGTTGTGAAATATCGGCCTTCTTTTTCGACCTTCTTGGCCCATCTCACACGAAACATTGGCACCGTCTCTCCACAGTAATTGAGCTCCCATATCTCCTCGATCCTTCCAAAAATCTTTCATTGACATTAGTCTCGTCATCGGCGTATGACAAGATAGTTACTCCCGAGTTTTGATTTTCACTATTTCTGTCCTTCTCCTCGGTGTAGAATCTGTAACCGTTGATGTCGTACCCCCGATAGGTCCTTACGTTATGCGCGGGTCCCCGTGATAAGGTGTATATGAGTTTTTCATCTTCGGTAGAAGGCGTATTTCTCCGTGCTTCCAAGCGATTGTGTTTGCTTGAACCAACGCGTGAAGCTGGAGTTGTGCTCTTTGGTTACGTCTCCCATCTTCCTCGGCCGGCCCATATCGATGTAATTCTGCTCGACCATGCTTTTGTGCTCTTGCACGAAAGGTTCGATCAGTTTTAAGTGTTGTAGCGCGACCCGGTGAGCCCCGTCAAAGTCGTCGCGTCGATTTTCAATGCCGACATGGACCGAGCGGTAGCCCTCGCGGTGACCGACTCCAGCGAGCCTCCCGAGGTGTGTCCCGGGGGTAGACCAACATGATCCTCGTCGTCCTCGTGCTTAGATAATTCGGCGTAAGGAGATGCACTCGTAGGTTAGAAACCCCTTGGCCATGCTTGCGTCCGGACGGGCCCTATTGCGAACGTATCCTTTCATGACACCGTTCGCCTTTCGAAAGGCATCATGTTGTGGAGGAACGTTGGGCCGAGCCGCTTGATGTCTTCAACGACATGGAGAAGGAGATGGACGCATATATCACGGAATGCGGCGGGAAGTAAATCTCGAGCTCACATAGTATCACCACGATCTCATCCCGTAGCATCTTGAGCTGCCTCACGCCGATCGACTTCCCGGTGATAACATCAAAAAAGTTGCATAGGCCAAACAGCGTATCACGGACGTGCTCGTCCATTATGCCTCGGATCGCAACGGGAAGTATCTCGCGTCATTAGCACGTGGCAATCGTGAGACTTCATCCCGGTGAACCTCTTCTTCGCTACGTCCAGATATCCGCTTATATTCCCCGAGTAACCGTGAGGAACTTTCACTCCTAGGAGGCACCTGAAAACTGCTCGAGCTCCTCCGACTCGTTGTGAAGCAGTGCAGCGGGAAGCCGCACCGCGTTCTTCTTAGCCCTTTTACGGAGACGTTGAGTCCCTTCCGTCTGATCATCATCATCATCATCATCGTCGCAGATCGGGGCTTGAAGATCTTTCCCGATGCCAAAATGTTTAAGATCGTATCTTGCTTTCGGTCCATCCTTGGACTTTTCTCGAGTTGCAAAGAGTGCCAAGCGACTCTCGTAACGTTCTTCGTAATGTGCATGACATCGAGGTCGTGGGGCGTGTGGAGGACCTTCCAGCACTCCAAGTCGTGGAAAACAGACCTCGCTTTCCATACACCGAGCAGCTGGCTCGGCTTCGGTCGCTTCTTTCCCGCGCACTGGGCACTCCTTCCAATTTTTCGTAAGATCATCGATTTCTCGCGCCGCTCCTCGGGCGTGGGGGTCCATCGGGCTCATCTTTACCATTGAACATATCACCGCGTTTTCTCCACGGGTGATCCAAGCGAAGCCACCTTCGACCACCTGGGTAGACGGTTTTCGAGGACCCGGGATCCCTTGGTAGTTGTAGATGCGGGGTATCGTCCATGCACTTCACACAGCCGTTGAATCCGTGGCCCACCTGGGCAGATACATATGCGTAACCAGGATAGTCCGTGACCGTCGTGATCAACGCGGCTCTCATATCGAAATAAGTTCTAGTGTAGGCGTCCCACGTACGGGGTGGCGTCTTCCACAACGTGTCTAACTCCTCTTTCAGCAGCCCGAGATACAAATGCATGTCGACGCCTCGGTTGTTTCGGCCCCGAATGAGAATACTCAGTGTATGTACCTTTGCTTGGTGCACAGCCACGGGGGTAGGTTGTAAGGCCATACAAACACAAAGCCAGTGCTATGCGTGCTACTCCGGTTGCCGAACGGATTGAGTCCATCGGTGCTCATACCCAGCCTCGATGTTCCTTGCGTCGCCCCGAACCTAGGGAAGGCGATGTCCAATGTTTGCCACCGTTCAGCGTCCGAAGGGTGTGTCGCATATAGCCCATCTCCGGATCTTCTTCGGGCTTCTGCCTTTCCGCGTGCCATTGCATGAGCTTTGCTTCCTTAGGGTCCACGAAATACCGCCGTGACGGGGAGTGATAGGAAAGTACCATACCACCTTTCGAGGTACCTTCTTGTTCCCAACCTTGTACCGTCCGTGGCCACACACCGGACATGTGGTTCTCGTCCTTGTACTCGCACCTATAAATCACACAATCATTAATG
The DNA here is from genome assembly GCF_022539505.1 of Lolium rigidum. Taxonomy (NCBI): domain Eukaryota; kingdom Viridiplantae; phylum Streptophyta; class Magnoliopsida; order Poales; family Poaceae; genus Lolium; species Lolium rigidum. Next base: position 290,025,002 of record NC_061509.1, on the reverse strand, counting down.
CAGGCGTGGTATTTTTCGTGCGGTAGGTCAAGGGGACACACGACTTTCTTGGCCTCCTCGGTACTACTTGGCAATGTGTTCCTCTCCGGGAGACGATCGTGCCGTAATTTTAAGTTCTTGCTGAAGCTGGAATCGGTCCACTTGTTCTCGCGTCTTCATCCGTGTGTAATCAAGCGTTACATGCAAGCGCGTATCCTCGCGGACGACACCCGGGAAAGATCGGAGTCATCCCGTCTTTCTCCATTTGCGACAGCTTGGCTCTCTCTCTAGCCGCAACTCTATCGTTGCTCGTCTCCTGGAGGAGAAGATCTTGAACATGAGAGTCCCGCAAGGCCGAAATTAGCGGGGTCGCGCCGAATCTTCTTCTTCATCATGATGATGTTCTCCGCCGGCATCTTCTTCTTCATGATGATCTTCTCCGCCGACTTCTTCTTCATGATGATAGTCCCCGTCGGCATGATGATAGTCTTCTTCATGATGATAGTCATCTCGCTCGACATGGTCTTCATGCGCACCATTTGATGGGGCCGGCCGCGCCCGGTTGTCTTGCATGAAACCGCGCCTAGCAGGTGCTCCTCCGCTTGTCCGGAATCAGGGTTGATCCAGCGCCGAGTTTGCATGATCGACACGGACATCTTATCTCGGCGCCTATTGTTCCGAATCATGTCCTCCTTCGCGTATATCTTGTATCTAGAGATTCGAGCGGAACTCATCGAGAGGACCATGCTTGCCTCGCAAATGGTATACATAGAACAGAAATTAGAACCGCACCAAATGCACACACATGCATGGGCCGTACCTCTCCTCAAGGTATTACATGGAGCGGAAAAATTCGGCATGACCTCTCCTCAAAGTAGGACATATGGGTAGTGCAAAACTTGCCGAAACGGAAATGAATCAACATTTCGGCAAACATCCATGCACCACACCGACACACACAAGCGCTTCACCCGCAACAAGCATCCATACACACGACGGCCACACAAGATCAACAAGCATATGCATGTCTCCTCCAAGCATATGTATGTCTCCTCCAACTACTCACCTTCTAGATTCGACACCGAGACGAGACCGCGATCGATGAGTTCGAGAGGAGGAGAGAGTATGGAGAGCCTTCTCCTCAACTCCAATTAAGTATCAACCAAAGTAAGTGCAATAAATACCCAAGCAAATGAAAAGTAGAGTCAAAATGGTATGAGAGAGAAGGGGGGACGAGCTAGATGGAGGAAGAAGAATGACTTGTGTAGTGTGGTAGGTGGGAGGTTGGCTCACTTTTGTAGATCTGGTTCGCTACCTCCGTGGCGCACCCGAACAAATGCGCCACGAATACCTTATTTCGTGGCGCACGAGCCAAGCTGCGCCACGGAATAGCTTATTTTTGTGGCGCACCGTGGCTGTGCGCCACGTAATAGCTTATTTTTGTGGCGCACCGTGGCCGTGCGCCACGTAATATCTTATTTTTGTGGCGCACCGCGGTACATGCGCCATAGAAATAGTAAAACCAATGATTGGGGGTGTCAGCCGGTGGGGCCCACCAAGTTTTTGTGGCGCAGGGTTCTTTGGTGCGCCACAAAATTAAGCTATTTTTGTGGCGCACCTTGCCTGGTGCACCACAAAAAAAGTTTCTGTGGCGCATATTTTGTGGTGCGCCACAGAACTAAGCTTTTGCCTATAAGGGTTTTCCTACTAGTGAACACATCAGGCCAGGGGGAGTCACCATAGCAACCAGGTAGTGCTGTCGACCAACAGAGCAAAGCCGGAAGCATATAAAACTTGCCACAGTAAACCCTAGATCAGTCCATCGACGACAGCCTTCACGCAGTAAGTCACAAGAACACAAGAACACAAGAACAGCCTTGAACATGCCACCGCCGTTCAAAACATTTCCACCAACACAAAGACATAACCAAGAAGCATCAAGCTCACAAGGAGGAGCAGAGGCAAGCTAAACAAACCACCAGAAGCAAAACCTCTACATCAACTGAAATCCTTGGAGCTGGAGTGAGGTATACCAAGCATCATGAACAAACCAGATGGTTTTGTTCATAAATAAGCATTTGCACCAATCACACACAAGCAAAAGGGTGTGATACCCAAATTGTGTCATTATCTGGCTACTAAGCCATATGGTGCAAGCAAGGGTAGAAAGGCCACTAGTAAATCATCTAATGGGAACAACAGCTATGAAAAACAATGCATAACTAAATAAATCCAGCAAGAGATGAAAGCACAAGCTAGCCTAGCTACACACTTAGCACCTACAGCCTAGTCAAAGCCACTGTACATAGACAAATCCTTGTCTATTTGATTTCAACATCAAGGGCTACTCGGCAATCCAATAAATGGATCACCCGAAAGCATTTGGTGAGCCACAAACAAGCCAACAAGAGGGGAGCTACCCTAGGGCAGCATATGACTACCGCCAGGGTCACCTCAACCCCTAAAACAGCCAAACCACCAAGCCAAGCACAAATATCATCACCCGCATTGGGTTCAAAGTGGAGCTAGGGTTCCCAACCACCGTTGGCATCCCTCTAGCCCAAGCCAATCAATTGATATGATCATCACCGTATCACAGACTCACATCATTTATCCATCAAACAAAGCAAGGTAATACGTATAAATGAATTATACAAGTAACCAAGTCACTGTAATCCATGCACATGATCCGGAGGATCATCGCAAGCATCACCGATGCTTGGGCAAGCACCAGCACCGATCCGTGCCACACACATACACAGAGATAAGTAACAGCAAGGCACAGGCAACAGGTAAGCAATCCAATGACCAGCTGTTGATGATCACATGATCATCAAAGCTTGCTATAGCATGCCAGTGTATGTTAGGACATCACTGAGCAACAGAGCATGGACAGATAATTAAATGGCCACAGTTAACCAACAATTGCTTCACAGATAAACAAATGGATGAATTGTAATTGTATCCAGAAGCACATCAAATACATGATGTATCACTGGATCAAACTAGACATAGATGGCACACACATATAATTAAGCCATCACAACAACCAGAGCCACTAAGCAAGCAAATTGATTTAACTGTAACATGACCAGTAGTAATTTAGCAAGCCATGAGCATTACAAGATGCTCATGAGCAAGCAGATATGAACACACTTGAGCATCCGGCGAGCTAAGTAACAAGAACAGAGCTACAGTAGGGGAAATTAAGCAAGTAATCGATAGCATAGCAAGAGCCGCACACAGCAGAACGCAAGCTCCGGCATGGCCATGGCGACCATGGCCAAGGCCGGAGAACAGAGAGCCAAGCAATATGCACATAGCAAGCAAGCACAGCGAGCCATGGCCAGCGAGAGCAGCAGCAACAGCACGGCAGGCCCTCCACGAGGAGGGAAGCCATGGCCAGAGCTCGTAGAAGAGGAAGAAGAACAAGCACAGGGGGTAAGAGAGAGGTGGCGCGCGTACCTGGAGCGAGCAGATGACTGGCGCAGCCATGGCGGCCACGGCGGCGCGTGCCGAAAGCACGGCGGCACTTGGCCAGGCCAGGCCAGGCTCCGTCTAGCGCCACAGCACCCCGCACCATGGCGGCGAAGGCCACGGCGGCGCCATCACACCAGAGGCGCCGATGAGCACCGCACCATCGAGCGGACGAACACGATGGGGATCGGCGAAGGGGGTGGAAAGGACCAGATCGACGCCGATGATCTGGTGCGCCGTCACGAGGCGGTGCAGATGCGCCCCATCTCACCATCGGAGATGGCCGGAGGTGGCCGGAACAAAGCGGCGACGGCGCAGGCGACCACCGCATCGCGGGAGAGGTTAGGGTTTCGCGAGAGGGGAGAGGAGGAGTGCGTCTGAGTCCGACCGAGCCGGTTGGGGCGGCTCGGGTTTGACTCAACCCGTTGGGCCACCTGACAGGTGGGGCCCAAGGGTATTTTAGGCATTTCACAATTCATAAAAATGCAAAAACTTTGAAATTAAATAAGAAATGCTTAGAAGCTCTAAAAAAATAATTAAAAATATGAAAATGGATCAGCATAAAATTCTCTATTTAAATAAAATACCAAACAGAATTTTTGAAGACAATTAAGAATAAGTCTTATTTTGATGATTTAAACAATAATTTAAATCACACATATTATTTTCAAAAATGAAAATAAGTCCATTAATGCTATTGGACTTTAAAAACACCTTGACAATATTTCAAGGTTGTATTTACCCTAAACCAAGTATCTACAAGTTGTTCTTAGTATAAACCTCTCACATGAAATAACAACGACATCGGGAGGGGGGAACAAACCCTAAAACTGGAATCATGCATAACTGCTTCTTTAACCATTGCCCTTATCGGACAATGATGCTATTTTTCAGAGACGAGAGGACAAGGGTCAGTCCACACCATCCAACCGCAAAACTTTGCGTTGTTCAGTGCAAGTTCATCACTTGCTCATGTCATTTGAGTATTTCTATCAAATTACTTGCAAAGTACTATGATTATCACTATTGCATAAAAACCAAAACTACTACTTTCATAACTATGAATATGACTATGTGGTGGGCAATGGAACCATGGATTGTGTTGATATGGTGGAGGTTCCATTGCAAGGGTTTATATCCATCTAGGATTAAACAACAAATGTCGCCAATGATTCTTGTGCCGTAATACCCGTGTTAACCATAAGATCCGGAGTGGGACTGGAGTAGTCAAAAGTGTTTCCACCTCTCGTTCATCAACGGATGCGCTTTACCGTAGACACTTGTATCCGTCGGGGCAAGCGGTTGGCCGGGGAGGCCTTAAGTCCCCACGGCATAGTCCGTAGACACTTGTCGCTCGAAGAGCAAGCGGTTGGCTGGGGAGGCCTTAAGTCCCCACGCGTATTGCGGTCTATGATGGGTTGCAGCTACCGGCGAAGGAGTTTGGTTCGATCCCAAACTCGTCGTCGTGGTCGGGGTCCACCCGTGAGTGGGAATAATGGGACCGGCGAGGACCCAGTGGTCGGGGCATGCAACAAAGGGTGGGTGTTCGAGGTAGCGGAGGAACATGATTGGCTAGACCTTATACCGGGCCTCACACCGAAGGAAGTGTGGACGGGAAAGCTGCCCTGCTGGCACCAAGGTTAAGATCTCTTATGGGTAAAGCAACACACCTCTCGCAGAGTGTAAAGAATCGTGACTCGTCACTCCTCGTTCCGGATAAGGAACCGCAAACGCGGCCGAAAGGAGCTCCATGAAGTTCTAGTAAACCGGTGAAGGCCGACTGGACATAGCTCTTGGAAATAAAAGCAACCTCTTGAAGAAATGTTTATCAAAACTTGCATTGGTATTAGACTTTCTGGTCTAATATCGTAGCTAGTGCATTAAACACCTCTTATCTATAATGAACTTGTTGAGTACGCTCGTACTCATCCCAACCTTAAATCCCTTGCTTAGATTGTCTGAATCGTCTGGAGGAGGACTACGACAACAATGAAGAAGCCGAGATCATCGGCTATGAAGAACCAGATCTCTCTGGAGGTATCGAAGGCGTAGACTATCTCATAGTCTACGGAACCGGGGAGGCTTCCGGAGGAGATCAAGCCTAGAACATCAAGTAGTAGTAGTAGCCGAGTAGCCCGAACTCTTAGTATTTAGCTGCTCGAGAGAATAAATGTACAACTTAATGAGACATCTATATTGTAAGCTAAGATGGGTTCGCCTCGAACCCAGGAGTATCCCTCTTAGGACCCAAGAGGAGCTCCGAGACGATATATGTATGATTATTGTAATATTAAATGAATGAGTTATGGACCTGTATGTTCTGTTGTACTACTCTGAGTGATGTAATATTTGCGGAATGGTACTTCGTGAATGTTATATCAACGACTGGCATATTACAACATGCAGTGGTATGCAGGGTCACCACACGGAGTTAACAAGCTCCACAACATTCGGTGTTCATATTTAAGTAACCTTAGAATGCATAATAGACCATTGCAATTATACCGAGTACTAACATAGCATGCACTACTCGTCACCGTCGAGCTATGAAAGGGGGAATAGATCGCATCAATACTATCATTGTAATAGTTAACTCCATAATCTACAAGAGATTACAATCATAACCTATGCCAAGTACTACATGATGCACACACTGTCAACATTACATCATGGAGGAGAAATAGAGTACTTTAATAACATCACTAGAGTAGCACATAGATTAATAGTGATACAAAGCTCATCATATGAATCTCAACCATGTAAGGCAGCTCATGAGATCATTGTATTGAAGTACATGGGAGAGAGATTAACCACATAGCTACCGGTACAGCCCTTGGCCTCGGGGGAGAACTACTCCCTCCTCATCATGGGAGACAGCAGCGGCGATGAAGATGGCGGTGGTGTCGATGGAGATGCCTTCCGGGGGCAATTCCCCATCTCGGCGGCGTGCCGGAACAGAGACTTCTGTCCCCCGAATCTTGGCTTCGCGATGGCGGCGGCTCTGGAACTTTTCTCGTATCGTGGCTTATTCGTCTCAAAGTTTTAGGTCACCAGGGATTAAATAGGCGAAGAGGCGGAGTCGGAAGGGTCCTGGGGGGCCCACACAGTAGGGGGGCGCGCCCCCCCTCTGGCCGCACCGCCTTGATGTGTGGAGGCCCTGGGCCTCCCCTCTGGTCCCTCTTCGGTGTTCTGGAAGCTTCGTGGAAATATAAGATCGTGGGCCTTGATTTCGTCCAATTCCGAGAATATTTCCTGTGTAAGACTTCTGAAACCAAAAACAGCAGAAAACAGGAACTGGCACTTCGGCATCTCGTTAATAGGTTAGTTCCGTAAAATGCATCAAAACGATATAAAGTGTGAACAAAACATGTAGATATTGTCATAAAACAAGCATGGAACATCAGAAATTATAGATACGTTGGAGACGTATCAACGGGATCGTTGGCCACTAATGAGCTACAGTCCCGGTAAAATTACCTGGCTAGGCGGTGCGACCCAGAACTAGGTCTGATGAACCAATCGGGCGGTCTGGCTTTCGGTCGACCGACCTGGGAGCAGAATTATTATTCTACACCCAGGGTGTTTAATAGAGTTTCTCTCTCTCTCTCTCTATATATATATATATAGGAGGTGGTTTTGGTACGTAACCTTACCCCAGTGCACGCTATCATTGTCGTCCACGTGCTTTGAGATTAGTACTTCTTTTCCCTTACTAGTTTCTAGTGTAACTCATAGAAAAGGAGTAAAATGGTTTTCTCTCTCCTTCGTCCTCACATGTGGACCTGATGTGTACAGGAAATTTGAATTTGGTTACTGTTTTGGTGTGTATTGAGCATAAAAAAATAGCGCGCTATTCCAACGCTAATAGCACGCTATAGCATATCTGGAGAGCCAACGCTACGCTATTTCGACGCTATAGCACGCTATAACATGCTAATAGCGTATTTTTAGACCCACGCTATTTTGTTATAGCGCGCTATTTTTTTCCTTGGTATTGAGAGAGGAAGATTCAGTTTGCATTTGAAATTCACCTATATATATCACTGTGTGCAGAGCGTTGGGCCAGCTTTTGCAGTGAATTGAAATTAAAGCGTCCAGGCCTGTCGTTTTCTCGGATGTCCGGATTGAATCGGCCCGGTACTGAAGTGGGAACCCAGGTCGCTTGGTCCAGTATCGAAATCCTCTATCTATCAAAAAGAAAGGTACCGAAAGGCCAAATAGTCTCCGTTCTCTTCCAAGTCGGTTCTGCCACTCTCTCCGACGGCCGGTGCCGGTGAGGTAATCATGGGAGATCAAGCTCGGGTCGATGGGCATGGGGTATGCGACGGCGCGCCGTTACGTGCGACCGAGAGCCAGACACCGGACCCGGTTGCTCTTCCCTGACGAGCTACGCTCCATCCCCTGACCACCATCAGCAGTCGGCCGAGGTCCTCGTGCTCGTCTGTTGGCACAACAACAGCAGGCGCTCGATGCTAGGAGAGGCCCTGCAGCTTGATTCCTTCCTCCGGCCTAGTATTTGCAAGACCTCCTGGAACATCCAGAGATCAGAGCCATGGCAATTTGTTCTCAGATTTGTGCATCGTGATTGAGTTCATACTGGCATATAACGGCATCGTGGTAGATTTCATGCAAGAGTGATGCTTTCTAATGTAACTATGTAAAAATACACTTTATCGTGTATTATAAGAAATATTTAAAGTGGGTCCCAAGCAAGAGAATGGTCAAACATGTCTGACTGCCTAGTTAGGCATGTTTTGTTGACTGGTATGGTCCGCCGCTAGCGAGTTGTTTGACCGTCGACTATTTATGCACTGATCACCACTACTCTGACATCACGTATACGAACCCAACCTACCACTCATTCTCCCAATCCCGATCACATCTGGCCGACGATCGAACCTTGGACGGCCTAGGATGGAGGTGACACCATGATGATCTTGATCGATAACGAAAGTGAGAATGTCGACGACATCGCACCTTATCTTCATCGATCTTTCTCAAAGAAAATTTGATATCTCTTGATCTAGTTGAAGTTTCTCTGTCTATCAAATGTTAGCTTCTCAGAATAGAAAAATGCCAAAGTGGGCCGAGAAGGAGTATAGGAATGACATTAAATGAGAGGTTATGGTAGTGCACCTACACCTTATTCATGTGTTGGCCCGTGGCATATGAGGGCCAAAACACCGGCCGCAGGTTGATGCGGTGCCATTAAACATCCTTCATCCCCACCTTGGTGGGGTAGGTCAATGAACGACACATGTCGGAGGTTTCTAGTGTGTTGATTCCAATGTGGAGGCTAACCCTGGAGAAATAAATCTAGGTCTCCAAGAAGGAATACCATCAGACCCTTGAGATACCAAGGAAGAAAACTGATGGCCCGCAAGAACATAGGGTCATTCGTGCATGTGTTCGTGGAAGTATTATTTCCGTTTTATATCGTGTCCCAACGAGGAGCGTAGGAGGATGTTTATTGGCGGTGTTTCTGTCGCACCCAAGATATCACAAGTATTAGGTGAATTGACTGATATAATTGAAATGGAAAATAGTAAAGTGCATAAAAGTAAACAACTATTAAGAAGTAAATGAGTTTCTGTAAATGGAAAGGTAGGTGAGGGGGAATTTAGTTCATGGTGATAGTGAATGTGCCTAGTGGAATAAATGTGATAACTGAATATGATTCTTCCTATTTATATTTGAGAAGGCAAGCAACCCAAAAGAGACAGAAACTCCTCTTGGTAGATTTCATCTTCTGCCAATAATCCTTCTGCATGTTGCCAAAGCCATGGTCAGCGCATCTATTAAGGTGGTTAAGCTGGATTAAAGCTTTAAATTTGCTGATTTCTTGTAATTCCTCGAATATTGCTAGATCTTCTTTGATATCGACCTTGTCACTCGGGGGTCAACGATTCACTAGCAAACAAGTTTCTGTCTACGAATTCTTGAGATCATGTTATATGGGTCCTTGAATTAGATAAAAACATTAGGTGCCTGATGTCTACGGGTGCTTCTATTCTTGTAGACAGTGTTGGGCCTCCAAGAGCAGAGGTTTGTAGAACAGCAGCAACTTTCCCTTAAGTGGATCACCCAAGGTTTATCGAACTCAGGGAGGAAGAGGTCAAAGATATCCCTCTCATGCAACCCTGCAACCACAAAGCAAGAAGTCTCTTGTGTCCCCAACACACCTAATAGGTGCACTAGTTCGGCGAAGAGATAGTGAAATACAGGTGGTATGAATAAGTATGAGCAGTAGCAATGGCACCAAAAAAGTGCTTTGCTGTCCAGGACTGGCGTGTGGTTGATGGTGGTAATATTGCAGGTAGTACAAATGCAGTAGAACAGTAAACAAGCAGCGATAGCAGTATTTAGGAACAAGGCCTAGGGATCATACTTTCACTAGTGGACACTCTCAACATTGATCACATAACAAAATAAATAGATAGATGCTAGACTCTACACTCTCTTGTTGGATGATGAACACCACTAATCGTGTAGGATTACACGAACCCTCAATGCCGGAGTTAACAAGCTCCACAATATTCGATGTTCATATTTAAATAACCTTAGAGTGCATGACAGATCAACACAACCAAACCAAGTACTAACATAGCATGCACACTGTCACCTTCACGCTACGAAAGGAGGCATAGATCACATCAATACCATCATAGTAATAGTTAACTTCATAATCTACAAGAGATCACAATCATAATCTACGCCGAGTACTAACACGATGCACACACTGTCACCATTACACCGTGCAGGAGGAATAGACTACTTTAATAACATCACTAGAGTAGCACATAGATAAATTGTGATACAAAACTCATATGAATCTCAATCATGTAATGCAGCTCATGAGATCATTGTATTGAAGTACATAGGAGAGAGATTAACCACATAGCTACCGGTACAGCCCTTAGCCTCGATGGAGAACTACTCCCTCCTCATGGGAGACAAGCAGCGTTGATGAAGATGGCGGTGGAGATGGCAGCGGTGTCGATGGAGAAGCCTTCCGGGGCACTTCCCCGTCCCGGCGGCGTGCCGGAACAGAGACTCCTGTCCCCCAGATCTTGGCTTCGCGATGGCGGCGGCTCTGGAAGGTTTCTCGTACCGTGGCTTTTTCGTCTCGAGGTTTTAGGTCGAGGGGGCTTAAATAGGCGAAGAGGCGGAGTCGGAGGGGCGACGAGGCGGTGTCACCATAAGGCGGCGCGGCCAGGGCCAGGGCCGCGCCGGCCTACCTCCTGGGCCCCCTGTGGGTCCACTCTGGCGACTCTCGGGTGTTCTGGATGCTTCCGGGGATTCTAAGATGCTGGGCGTTGATTTCGTCCGATTCCGAGAATATTTCCTTACTAGGATTTCGAAACCAAAAACAGCTAGAAAATAGCAACCGGCCCTTCGGCATCTCGTCAATAGGTTAGTTCCGGAAAACGCATAAATATGACATAAAGTATGCATAAAACATGTAGATATCATCAATAATGTGGCATGGAACATAAGAAATTATCGATACGTCGGAGACGTATCAGCATCCCCAAGCTTAGTTTCTGCTCGTCCCGAGCAGGTAAACGATAACAAAGATAATTTCTGGAGTGACATGCCATCATAACTTTGATCATACTATTGTAAGCACATGTAATGAATGCAGCGATCAAAGCAATGTAAATGACATGAGTAAACACATGAATCATAAAGCAAAGACTTTTCATGAATAGTACTTCAAGACAAGCATCAATAAGTCTTGCATAAGAGTTAACTCATAAAGCAATAATTCAAAGTAAAGGCACTGAAGCAACACAACGAAAGATTAAGTTTCAGCGGTTGCTTTCAACTTGTAACATGTATATCTCATGGATAGTTGTCAATGTAAAGTAATATAACAAGTGCAATATGCAAGTATGTAGGAATCAATGCACAGTTCACACAAGTGTTTGCTTCTTGAGATGGAGAGAAATAGGTGAACTGACTCAACATAAAGATAAAAGAATGGCCCTTCGAAGAGGAAAGCATCGATTGCTATATTTGTGCTAGAGCTTTGGTTTTGAAAACAAGAAACAATTTTGTCAATGGTAGTAATAAAGCATATGTGTTATGTAAATTATATCTTACAAGTTGCAAGCCTCATGCATAGTATACTAATAGTGCCCGCACCTTGTCCTAATTAGCTCTGGATTACTGGATTATCATCGCAATGCACATGTTTTAACCAAGTGTCACAAAGGGGTACCTCTATGCCGCATGTACAAAGGTCTAAGGAGAAAGCTCGCATCGGATTTCTCACTATTGATTATTCTCAACTTAGACATCCATACCGGGACAACATAGACAACAGATAATGGACTCCTCTTTTATGCATAAGCATGTAGCAACAATTAATTTTCTCATATGAGATTGAGGATATTTGTCCAAAACTGAAACTTCCACCATGGATCATGGCTTTAGTTAGCGGCTCAATGTTCTTCTCTAACATTATGCAATGCTCTAACCATTTTAGCGGTAAATCTCCCTTACTTCAGACAAGACGAACATGCATAGCAACTCACATGATATTCAACAAAGAGTAGTTGATGGCGTCCCCAGGAACATGGTTATCGCACAACAAGCAACTTAATAAGAGATAAAGTGCATAAGTACATATTCAATACCACAATAATTTTTAGGCTATTTGTCCCATGAGCTATATATTGCAAAGGTGAAGGATAGAAATTTTGAAGGTAGCACTCAAGCAATTTACTTTGGAATGGCAGAGAAATACCATGTAGTAGGTAGGTATGGTGGACACAAATGGCATAGTGGTTGGCTCAAGGATTTTGGATGCATGAGAAGTATTCCCTCTCGATACAAGGCTTAGGCTAGCAAAGCTATTTGAAACAAACACAAGGATGAACCGGTGCAGCAAAACTCACATAAAAGACATATTGTAAACATTATAAGACTCTACACCATCTTCCTTGTTGTTCAAACTCAATACTAGAAATTATCTAGACCTTAGAGAGACCAATTATGCAAACCAAATTTAGCAAGCTCTATGTATTTCTTCATTAATGGGTGCAAAGTATATGATGCAAGAGCTTAAACATGAGCACAACAATTTCCAAGTATCACATTATCCAAGACATTATAGCAATTACTACATGTAGCATTTTCCGTTTCCAACCATATAACAATTAACGAAGCAGTTTCAACCTTCGCCATGAAAATTAAAAGCTAAGAACACATGTGTTCATATGAACCAGCGGAGCGTGTCTCTCTCCCACACAAGCATTTATTCAAACAAAAACAAAAACGAAAGCACACAGACGCTCCAAGCAAAGTACATAAGATGTGACCGAATAAAAATATAGTTTCAAGAGAAGGAACCTGATAATTTGTCGATGAAGAAGGGGATGCCTTGGGCATCCCCAAGCTTAGATGCTTGAGTCTTCTTGATATATGCAGGGGTGAACCACCGGGGCATCCCCAAGCTTAGAGCTTTCACTCTCCTTGATCATAGTATATCATCCTCCTCTCTTGACCCTTGAAAACTTCCTCCACACCAAACTCAAAATAACTCATTAGAGGGTTAGTGCATAATCAAAATTCACATGTTCAGAGGTGACATAATCATTCTTAACGCTTCTGGACATTGCACAAAGCTACTGGAAGTTAATGGAACAAAGAAATCCATCCCACATAGCAAAAGAGGCAATGCGAAATAAAAGGCAGAATCTGTCAAAACAGAACAGTCCGTAAATAAGAATTTTATTGAGGCACCAGACTTGCTCAAATGAAAAAGCTCAAATTGAATGAAAGTTGCGTACATATCTGAGGATCACTCACGTAAATTGGCATAATTTTCTGAGTTACCTACAGAGAATTTTGCCCAGATTCGTGACAGCAAAGAAATCTGTTTCTGCGCAGTAATCCAAATCTAGTATCAACCTTGCCATCAAAGACTTTACTTGGCACAACAATGCAATAAAGTAAGATAAGGAGAGGTTGCTACAGTAGTAACAACTTCCAAGACTCAAATACAAAATAAAAGTACTGTAGCAAAATAAACACATGGGTTATCTCCCAAGAAGTTCTTTCTTTATAGCCATTAAGATGGGCTCAGCAGTTTTAATGATGCACTCGCAAGAAATAGTATTTGAAGCAAAAGAGAGCATCAAGAGGCAAATTCAAAACAAATTTAAGCCTAACATGCTTCCTATGAAAAGGAATCTTGTAAATAAACAAGTTCATGAAGCATAATGCAACAAGCATAGAAAGATAAAACAAGTGCAGCTTCAAGATTTTCAGCAAAAAGAGAGGTATTTTAGTAACATGAAAATTTCTACCACCATATTTTCCTCTCTCATAATAATGTCCAGTAGCATCATGAGCAAACTCAACAATATAACTATCACATAAAAGCATTCTTATCATGAGTCTCATGCATAAAAGTATTACTCTCCACATAAGCATAATCAATTTTATTAGTTGTAGTGGGAGCAAATTCAACAAAGTAGCTATCATTATTATTCTCATCATCAAATATAGGAGGCATATTGTAATCATAATCAAATTTATCCTCCATAACAGGCGGTACCAAAAGATTACTATCATTATAATTATCATAAATAGGAGGCAAAGTATCATCAAAGAAAATTTTCTCCTCAATGCTTGGCGGACTAAAAAGATCATGCTCATCAAAACCAGCTTCCCCAAGCTTAGAATTTTCCATAGCATTAGCAACAATAGTGTTCAAAGCATTCATATTAATAACATTCCCATTAGCATGCATATAAAGTTCCATGGGTTTTTTAATTCTCTCTTCAAACACATCATGTCCTAATTCAAGATAAAGTTCATAAAGATCTCTCATATTTTTGTTGTTTTCCATTATGCCTAACTAGTGTAAACAAGAAACAAAAAGATGCAATTGCAGGATCTAAAGGAAATAGCTTCGAGCACAAACACAATGGCGCCGTAAAAGTACTGTTACCTGGAACCGGAGTATGAGTGCCTTTTACCTTTCCTACCCGGCAACGGCGCCAGAAAAGTGCTTGATGTCTACGGGTGCTTCTATTCTTGTAGACAGTGTTGGGCCTCCAAGAGCAGAGGTTTGTAGAACAGCAGCAAGTCAGGGAGGAAGAGGTCAAAGATATCCCTCTCATGCAACCACAAAGCAAGAAGTCTCTTGTGTCCCCAACACACCTAATAGGTGCACTAGTTCGGCGAAGAGATAGTGAAATACAGGTGGTATGAATAAGTATGAGCAGTAGCAATGGCACCAGAAAAGAGCTTTGCTGTCCAGGACCGGCGTGTGGTTGATGGTGGTAATATTGCGGGTAGTACAAATGCGATGAGAACAAGAAACAAGCAGCGATAGCAAGTATTTAGGAACAAGGCCTAGGGATCATACTTTCACTAGTGGACACTCTCAACATTGATCACATAACAAAATAAATAGATAGATGCTAGACTCTACACTCTCTTGTTGGATGATGAACACCACTAATCGTGTAGGATTACACGAACCCTCAATGCCGGAGTTAACAAGCTCCACAATATTCGATGTTCATATTTAAATAACCTTAGAGTGCATGACAGATCAACACAACCAAACCAAGTACTAACATAGCATGCACACTGTCACCTTCACGCTACGAAAGGAGGCATAGATCACATCAATACCATCATAGTAATAGTTAACTTCATAATCTACAAGGATCACAATCATAATCTACGCCGAGTACTAACACGATGCACACACTGTCACCATTACACCGTGCAGGAGGAATAGACTACTTTAATAACATCACTAGAGTAGCACATAGATAAATTGTGATACAAAACTCATATGAATCTCAATCATGTAAGGCAGCTCATGAGATCATTGTATTGAAGTACATAGGAGAGAGATTAACCACATAGCTACCGGTACAGCCCTTAGCCTCGATGGAGAACTACTCCCTCCTCATGGGAGACAACAGCGTTGATGAAGATGGCGGTGGAGATGGCAGCGGTGTCGATGGAGAAGCCTTCCGGGGGCACTTCCCCGTCCCGGCGGCGTGCCGGAACAGAGACTCCTGTCCCCGGCATCTTGGCTTCGCGATGGCGGCGGCTCTGGAAGGTTTCTCGTACCGTGGCTTTTTCGTCTCGAGGTTTTAGGTCGAGGGGGCTTAAATAGGCGAAGAGGCGGAGTCGGAGGGGCGACGAGGCGGTGTCACCATAAGGTGGCGCGGCCAGGGCCTGGGCCGCGCCGGCCTACCTCCTGGGCCCCCTGTGGGTCCACTCTGGCGACTCTCGGGTGTTCTGGAAGCTTCCGGGGATTCTAAGATGCTGGGCGTTGATTTCGTCCGATTCCGAGAATATTTCCTTACTAGGATTTCGAAACCAAAAACAGCAGAGAAAACAAGCAATCGGCCCTTTGGCATCTCGTCAATAGGTTAGTTCCGGAAAACGCATAAATATGACATAAAGTATGCATAAAACATGTAGATATCATCAATAATGTGGCATGGAACATAAGAAATTATCGATACGTCGGAGACGTATCAGTGCCCATAGACATTCATACTCATATATAATCATCTTAATCATAAATTCACAAATGGATGGAACAAAATTGGCACATCACGTCTCACCAATCCCCTATATCTCCCACGCCAATGGGATCTACTCACACATGAGAGGACAATAACATAATGATATCATAGTAATGTAAATAGAGTTCATCATCTCAATATTACCGTAGCAAACCAGGATAATTCAATATCAAATCTAATACAACCAAGATGGAATAGTGGTTTAAATCCCTGATCTTACAAGTATGAATCTCTCTCTCGGTACAACTGTGGTGTGATGGATGAAGTGGTGATATTGATGAGATTGATCTTCGTTGGATCCCCTCTATTCTGGGGCGAATGGTGGATGATGTGTTGCATTTTTTGTTGTTCCCTTTACGAAAAAGGCTTGCCTTGATATGGGGAAGGCGGTGGCGCGTAGTACAGGCGGGCGGTACGGTCGGCCCCGCCCATACGGATGCTCGCTAAACCTTCTGGATGGAATTGACCTTTCAAGGAAATCTCTTTATTTCGTTGCAATCAGCTGATAAATGTCCTCGGATCCTCCATAAATGATGGTTCCCTGAAATACATAATTCAAAACAAGATTTTTTATGGATTGCGATATTAACATTAGTTGAAACAAAAAATCCAATGAAAACCCAATGAAACCAAGTGATAAACTATGAATAATCCGTAGTAAAAAGCATCAAAATTTAGAGCTATAAAAAACGCAAAACCATGTTAAACGATTAAGTCGGCCTGCTTTGTTGTGGCCGATGTGTTGCAAATGATTTTGGGATCGCTCGATGCCATTGATGTTGATTAGGGGTATGCATAAGTTAATAATGTACGTTATGTTTCCCATTTTTGTCTAATTGCGGTGTGATGTCTTTCCTTTTTCTAGTTTTTGTCTATCTAATAAATTGTATTTTTCTATACTCAAAATACCATGATTCTTCGATCTTGTGTTCGTGTTCTCTATGTTTTTGGTGTTTTTGTGAAGTTGTTCATAAAATTTGGAGTGTGTGTTACTTAATTTGAAAACATATTCGTGAATTATAAGTGTATAGTATAATTAGGAGGACATGTTGTTTTGGCTCATAGGTCTAGATGCACCTATTATAAAAAATGTATTTTAAATTTATGTCAAAATGTTTAAAAAAATTGAAATAAAACCTGAGTGTGCATCCTCACATTCTATGTTTGCTCACAAAAGTTTGGCAGGAAAAAACATTTTGTGTGCACTATGCAAAAAAAAAACATGTCTCGTTAAAAGAGCCCTGGAAGTTTTTTTACGCTAGCTACACACACAAAATTCGTCAAACTTCATGTGCGAACATAGAATATCTGGGTGTACACCCTGATATTTTTTCAAAGATTTTTGACATTTTGAAATATGCTTTTGAATAGTGGGTGCATCTACACCTATAAGCCAAAGTAATTTTCCCATAATTGGGAAGTCTTTTTTTGGTCTAGCTCCAACCACCAAGGACCAACCAATTACCCGCTATGGACCCTTTGAGCAAGTGTCGCCTATATAGAGAGGCCACGCTTCTAGAAGGGCCCATACTAAGCCCTAACCCACACTCTCTGCTACCATTTTCTATATAAGATAGGAAACCCAACCCGTCTCCACACTCATCACACCACCGCACTCCCCACTAATGAATCCCACTCCATGATTTAGAACAAACCGTACATCGAATGCAACACTCTCATCCCTTGACAATAGTCAAACTTAGCTCCCCTGCTACTAGTAGAACATCCCACCTCTTCATGCTCTAGAGTCCTCCACCGGCTTTTCCAATCAGTAGGTTTGTTCATCATTTCTACACAACGTGTTTCATCTTGTCCTTTTACACCCGCAAGTTTGTACCTCTTTTTCAGATTCATAGCAATCTTGTGGGAGCAACCTCGATTTGTGCCCCAAATTGGAGGAGGATGTGCGGGGGAGGATCCGCCCATGGAGGGCGGCCGAGTGGTGCTAGGTTCCCGGTGGGGGCGCTGATGTTCTTGAAGAGGGGTTCGGTGAGCGACGGTGAAGTGGAGAATTATACTCGACCCTTTGGTCAAGGGTAAATATAAGGGACAAGCAGTTCAGGAGCATAATTTTACACCTTTAAACCGATAGGGGTTCGGCTAGGTGTCTTTTAATGGGCTAAAAGCTATACGGATCAGTTATAAATGCTCGAATAATTCAGAAAACACCGGTAAGTATCATTGTCACATCATTGCCTCTAGGGGGCTTTTCAACACCTCTGCCTTGTATGTCCCCTCCTCAACCTCCTCTGCCAGTTCACGTCGCCGTGAATGACATTAAGGTGGAACCCTAGAGCGATTGCAACATGGTCACGTTGCCACCTGCCACTTCATCTTCAATTTTCTGCCACTTCATCTTCAATTTTCTTTGTAGCCCTAGCCATGCCACTTTATCTTCAACTTTCTTTGTAGCCCTAGCCGATGTCTATGTTCTGTCGCATCTTTCTGAGGCCTTCATAGCCATTTGATGTCTCTTGTACCGATGTCTGTCACATCTTTCTGAGACCTTCCTAGGCATTTGATGTCTCTTGTCCCGTACAACCTCTCTGGCATCTTCCCCTCCCCTCTAGAGCTTTATCTTTTGGCCCATCGGCTGAGTACGTAGGTTTTTTTGTACATAATGTAGATGAATTTGATGTTATGTACTACGGTGAATAGTGCGATTCCGAGTTCATATGGATAGAGTGTGCGTGCGTTTACAGGGATGTGTGAGCGTCTTTCATTATAAAAAAAAGCTTCAATTCCATTCAGAAAAAGATTATAAATTTTAAATAATTCTTAAAAAATATCATGATATGGCCTACAAGCATGCAAAATCGGAAGATGGAATTCTTTTTATTATGGACACATAAAAATGGAAAATCCGTTAGAATCGAAGATTTGAGAATATGCACACTTTGATTCACACTTTCTTCATTTTTTTTGTAGACTATAATACAAAGTATTTGAAATTGATATTTTTACACCATTGGCTACACATGGATGTTATTTTAATTTTTTAGACTCGTAAGAATTATTTCCAATTTTTTAAAATAGCAAGATCAATGGAGCTTGAGAGAAAGAAAAAAACTCTCAGATTTTGCAAGGTTTTGGAATTTACAATGCGTGATATTTGCAGTAAAATGGCCGTATGTCAAATATTTGCAATGTCTGTCCGTTTGTCCATATGAAAGCATACAATCCAAGTATACAAAACCGTGCGAAGTCCCTACAAGTAAAAGTGAGAACCCACGGGAACTAAAAATTCACCTCAAAGGGTCAAACAACAAAGTGAGGTAGGCTCACTGATACATCCATGATGAGTATCTTATTATTCTGCAACGGTGGCCGGCTGGCAGCTCAACTCTCACAAGCAGCGGTCGCGGGACTCGGGCGCTCAGTGCTGTCCAGGCAGCTTCTCCTTGATCTTGTCCATGATGCCCTTCTTCTCGCCGGTGGCATGCGTCCCCGTGCCAGCCATCCCGGTGTGTCCCTGCTGCACGTAAGGGTCGCCAGTGGCTGTGGGGACGTGCGTACCAGTGCCGGTCATTCCAGTGTGACCCTGCTGCCCATAGGCGCCACCGGGGGCCGTGGTGCCATGCGCCCCGGTGCCGGTCATTCCAGTGTGACCCGGCTGCCCATAGGCGCCACCGGTCGCTGTGGTGTGCTGCGGGTCAGCGTGGCCGCCAGGCAGCTTCTCCTTGATCTTGTCCATGATGCCCTTCTTCTCTCCGGTGCCCTGCGTCCCCGTGCCGGTCACTCCGGTGTGCCCTTGCTGCCCGTAAGCGCCGCCGGTGGCTGTGGTGCCATGCGCCCCGGTGCCGGTCACCCCAGTGTGACCCTGCTGTCCGTAGGTACCCATGGGCGCGGTGGTGCCATGCGCCCCGGTGCCGGTCACCCCAGTGTAACCCGGCTGCCCGTAGGCGCCACCGGTTGCGGCGGTTTGCTGCTGGTTCTTGTGGCCACCAGGGAGCTTCCCCTTGATCTTCTCCTTGATGCCCTTCTTCCTCCTCCCGCCCATGCCATCATCCTCAGACTGAAAGTAATAATAATCATTGATGTTAATTATTCGCACAACAAAATATTAATAAAGCAAGTCAGCAAGTATATAATGCGCGTACCGAGCTGGAGCTGGAGCTTGAGCTGCCGGAGCGGTGTAGGATCCCGCGGGCCTTCTGCTCGACCTTGGCGCCGGTGCCGACGCCCCCTCCGTGTCCTCCCATGACGCCGCCGTGTCCGGCGACCGGGTTGCCGTACTCGTCGACGCGGTTGGTCGCCTGACCGTGCTGTCCCTGGTACTCCATCTTGCACAAGTGATATTGCACTGATTTTACCTCACGAAATCTAGCTAGTACGTCTTGTTTAGTACACTGCGATAAGTAGCTGTGTTTGTTGTGTAAGCAGCGATGGCCGAGGACATACTTATAAGCAGCTTGAGGAGCTGGGATAGGCATCGCTGTTGCATCGATCAAGCGCCACGATAGGGCGCTACGTGTGAGTTGGTAGGCGGAAAGCCTGTGACTGCTGACTCGCCCACGACGAGAAGCCGGGCGTGTGCAGATAGTCGGCGCGTCGGACGAAGTCGCCACGTCTCGGCTCCTTCTGGAAGCATGGACAGGTGACCGATAGCTCGCATGCATCGATTATCCAATACAAGACTGATATTCGTCCATCGTCTGTTAAACTAGCACGGTGGCGAGATGGGCAATATTCTATATATCAGTTTTGATAATTTTAAGTATCGGAACTTTTAACAAGTATTAGTTGACTTTGTAGCCATTGGATTTGTCTCTTGATTCATGTTAATCTTACACAGTTACTCAGAAAATTTTCATCCAGTACAAAATAATTTTTCATTCAATACAGAACAATTGTTTATGGGTAAAAATGTTTATCTACTAGTACAAAACTTATTTTGTTCACACCCCATTGCCCATCTCACAAAGAATTCACGTCCCACAAATACTAGGATGAGTGGGTGACATCCTGACATCAGCATGTGCGTCCA
Organism: Lolium rigidum; assembly: GCF_022539505.1. Classification (NCBI taxonomy): domain Eukaryota; kingdom Viridiplantae; phylum Streptophyta; class Magnoliopsida; order Poales; family Poaceae; genus Lolium; species Lolium rigidum. The sequence goes on along the minus strand of NC_061509.1, from coordinate 290,003,990 downwards.
TTATATTATGCCGTCTATCATTACGGGAAAAAAGCTCAATGCCGTGCCGGGCTCTTTGCCGTGTGCTGTCAGCGCCCTTTGCCATGCAAAACTTCTTTCCCGTGTGTCTCGTGCACGGCAATGAATTCTTTGCCGTACAGCTCTGGGACGACGCACGGCAAACAATACGCGCACGGCAAAGCGCCAGCTCAGCGCTCGGCAAAGGCAGCATCCCACGGCAAAGAAATAAAAGGCACACGGCAAAGAACGCTTCACGGCAAAGATAGAGCCAAGGCGCACGGCAAAGACGTGGACACGGCAACGATGCCTTTGCCGTGCGGGCCAACCCATTGCCGTGGACACGGCAACGATGCCTTTGCCGTGCGGGCCAACCCATTGCCGTGCATTTTTGCACGGCACAGAGGGAAATTTTATTTATTTTCCTTCTATTGTATTATATTTATATTAATACTTATATTTGTTTTAAAATTAGTTTTAACTTTTTGTAGAATATTTGTTAGTGTTACTTAATACAATCTGTATACCGATAAAACAAGTAATCTACATCTTCATCGACCCCCTCCCCAACATATCAGGGTTTCGGAGCAAAACGGGGTTCGGTGAATCTGCTAAGTGTTATCGCCCCCACATATTTGGTGCAATTTCTTGCAGCCTTACACCTTACACCACACTTTCAAACATACTCTGGGTCCACATGCAAATTTGGTTGGGATTCAAGTGCTTCGGAGGTCACCCCCCCCCCCGAAAACAGCGGTCTATGGGCTCCGATGGTCTACCCCCCTAGATTTCTCCGTGCGAGGTTTCACCAATGTACTTATTCATAGGTTTAGGTTTGTTTAGTCCATGTACACATGGAAAACCAGGTTTGGCACCCTTTGGCACATTCTAGCTTCCGGTATAGCCGCAACGGGACACTTCACCCTACACGTCCACGAATCATTCGAGTGTTATCGCCCGAAAGAGAGGAAAGTCACACATGGAAAGCTAGGTTTGTTTAGGTCCACGAATCATTCATAGTTTTAGTTTTGTTTAGGCCATATATACATGTAAAGCTAGGTTTTGCACACTTTGGCACATTATATACACATGGAAAGCTAGGTTTTGTTTATTTCCGCATTTTCATGTAGTTTATGTTCTAATAATGGGTCTATCTTGTGTATGTAGAACCCTCCTCCGTACGTCGGGGAAGACAATGCGTGCTTTCTTGCGATGGTCATATGGTGGACATCCCCCGAGTACGCCCGTAAGCACGAGGAGGGCAAGCAGAAGCGTTTAGAGATGGGAGGTGGATCACATGTCCAGGGCAGCAAGAACTTGGCCCTTACCTTGCAGGAAGAGGTGAGCAAATGGTTTCTTCATTCTTTCGTTTCATGTTATTGTTAGCCCCGCAAGGGTGTCCCTCTTCACTTACTTGCATGTACTCTTTTGCAGGAAGTGAAGACAGGCGCGACACCAAACTTATTTGGGCTTTTCCAAAGGTCGAAGACCAGGAGGGAGCCGCATCCTGAAACGGGGTCCGTGTGGGTCAACGAGCTAGCGGAGGCCCAGTGTGGCACGTACCGCTCGAAGTTCAAGGAGAAGCACGGCGAAGACGCTGACCCAACCACCGAAGACTTTGACGTTGAGGTTGCGGTGCTTGCGGGACAAGGCAAGAAGGGTGGCCGCCTATGGATTGCTGACGGGTTAGTCGATCCAAGGACCATTCCATCTCTACGCCAGATCCATCGTGGGCGTACGAGCGAGCAGCCTCGGGTAGAGACCCGCCCACGGGCTTCGGACCTAGCTGTCGAGAAGTTACGGGTAAGTTGTTCGTCGATCCTCTACGCTTCATTACATGTTTTCCATTGCAATCTTACTGACATCGCGGCAACACAACGTAGGCGGAGATGGAAGAAAGGGAACGGAGGAACCAAGAGGAGAAGATGCAGATGCAGCAGCAGCTTAGGGAGAGCATGCAGATGCAGCAGCAGATGTTGCGACGAGATGCAACAACAGCGGCAGATGTTCCAACGAGATGTTCATGAACCAGGCCGTGCTGACTTCCCCACCGGGGAGTAGTGCTCCTAGCACGTCGTGTCCTCCTATATTTCCCAACTGGGTAAGTGGTTAACTTAATATCTCCGTTTCAATCTTGTTTGTTGTCTAACCGAATTTTGGATATTGCAGCCCGTGCCTGATCTGCACATGTTGGCGCTCCTCCAGCGACCGCCAAGTGAGAGCCCACTGACACTTGGGTTGACCGTCAACAATACGGGCATCATCCGGAGCCTGCAGCAGTTTCTAGGTGAGTTCTCCTACACTTCTAATTATTCCATACCATGTCACTTGTGAATTTTAGCCATTCAACCATGTCAATTTTAGCCATTATGTTCAATTTTCGCTATTCCATGTTAATTTTAGCCATTCCATGTCATTTTTAGCCATTATGTTGAATTTTAGCCATTTCATGTCAATTCTAGCGATTATGTTCAATTTTAGCCATTCCATGTCAATTCTAGTTGTTCCATGTCAATTCTAGTTCTTCCATATCAATTCTAGTTCTTACATGCCACTTATGCATAATATGTTGATGTTGCTTGTATGAACTTTGTTGATGTTGCTTGTATGCCACTTATGCATAATAGGAGGTGGAGAAGTACAAGGAGGTGGAGAAGGACAAGGAAGTGGAGAAGGACAAGGAAGTGGCCACGGAAATGGCGAAGGTTGATGTTGCTTGTATGAACTTTGTTGTGCGACTTGGAACATTCTATGTATGAATTTGTTGTTGGACTTTGTTGTTGAACTATTGTATGGAATATTCTATGTATGGACTTTGTTGGACTATTAGTGGTTGAACTTTGTTGTTGATGATGTGCAAATGTCTATATATTGTGCTAAATATGTCTCTGGAAATATATGTCTATTTGTGAATTATATGTGCAGGGATTAAATGGAAACAGCAAAAAGCTGGAATTTTTTCAGCACCTTTGTCGTGCGTATGCACATGGCAAAGACAAAAGCACACGGCAAAGACAGCCTTTGCCGTGCACATACACACGGCAAAGGGTGCCCAGCTGTGCACTGCGCTGCCACCTGGTGATGCTGATGAGTTCTTTGCCGTGCGGGGTGTGGCTGAAGCACACGACAAAGCCCACCCTTTGCCCTGCGGGATGGAGGCGGAGCGCACGGCAACCTTTCCAGCCGCACGGCAAAGAAAGGCGCACGGCAAAGCTTGGTCGCACAGCAAAGGCGTTGCCGTGCGATCTGCCTGCGACGCACGGCAAAGGCGTCTTTGCCGGGCGGGTCGTTGCCGTGCAATCTTTGTCGTGCACGCCCGCACGGCAAAGGCGTTGCCGAGCTGATTTTCGCCTTTGCCGTGCGTTTCGGCTGCATGGCAACGCTCTGTTCTGCCGTAGTGTATAATTTTCAGAAAATATAGTTGTCCTCTCTCGTAGAACTTAAATGCATATATAATATTTGGCTTTAGTTCAAACTACCAAAAATAGCGCGTACAAATTTCATGGAATTTGTGCTAATAAAACTATATTTTTCTACATAAGAAAAGTAATATTTACTTACACACGAAGTTCAGAGGAAACACAATTAGACAGAAATTACAGGTGAGTATTTCTTTGCTTTGTTATCCCTCTTTTGCCTTGACCTCAGGCATCCTAGTTGTAATTTTACCTCATGTATCTCTTGTTGCTAAGAACAACTACAACTTACAATTGACATCCATCACTCGATGCGTTGCTAGATTTAAAGCTTTTTTACTTGGCAATGCATAGAGCTAAACCTAGCCTTAAAGAAGGCATGCAGTCATGGATAGATACTCTATGAGCTTGTAAGAACTATGAATGTTATGTACATATTTATCCATTATATAAAATGAAAATATCATAGTACGGAGCCTTTCCATATTGTAAATGTGTCAAAAGAAACTGAAAGAACATCTCTCACAATATGTTTTGTGTGTTTGATGTCAATATATGTGATACACTAATGTTTGTTTAAGTGGTACAGGGATTACATAGTTATTTATTCATGTGTGTTGGATTTGATCGTCTGTCAAAAGAAATCAGAAAAAGTTGGCCAGGCCGGATAATCCGGGCCGGATATTGTTGAAATATCCGGCCCCCCTGTTTTTGGCTAAGTCTTCGAGGAAAAGCTTCTCTGGCATAGGGCCGGACATTTGCCCGGATAATGTCCCGGTATTGTACCAGGGCCGGATTATCCGGGCCGGATATTTTGGAAATATCCGGCCCCCTCGTTTTTGGCTAAGGACTGGAAGAAAAGCTTCTCTGGCATAGGGCCGGACATTTGGCCGGATAATGTCACACTTTTGTCCCGATGGCCGGATTATCCGGGGGCGGATTATCCGGCCCTTACTTAGGCCGGAATATCCGGCCCCCGGAAGCGACAACGGCTCTTTTTGAGAGGGGGTATAAATACCCCCTTCTCCTACCTTGGTTGCTTGCTCAATCATTACACAAGAAATCTGCCAAGCCACCTCCATTAGAGCCACCTCAAGAAACTCAAGATTTGCAAGATCTCCTTCCTCCCCCAACCAAAGCTCTTGATCTTTGGAGATTCGAAGGAGAAGACACCGATCTACATCCTCACCGAAGCGTTCTTCATTTCCCCCTCTCTTGTTTGAGGGATCTCATGCTAGTGTTCCTATTTGGTTCCCTAGTTGATTTGTGTTGATGTATTGTTGTTGATTGTTGTGTTGTAACAGATTTGGGAGCCTCCAATTTGGTTGTGGATGTGTGCCCCAAGAACCTTGTAAAGGACCGGTTTCCGCCTCGAGGAAATCCCTTAGTGGAAGTGGGCTAGGCCTTCGTGGCGTTGCTCACCGGAGATCCGAGTGAAGCCTTCGTGGCTGTTGGTTTGGCTTTCGTAGCAACCACACTCCTCCAAACGTAGACGTACCTTCTTGCAAAGGAAGGGAACTACGGGAATCATCTCCGTGTCATCGCGTGCTCCACTCTCGGTTACCTCTATCCTATTCTATCTCTCTATTGCTTAGATATATCTTGCCTAGTTGTTAGTCTTGTCATATAGGTAAATTCACTTAGTTGCATATCTAGAGAATTTACCTTTTGTGTCAAGCCTAAATTGAAAAAGAACTAAAAATTGGTTAGCACCTATTCACCCCCCCTCTAGGTGCGGCATACGATCCTTTCAATTGGTATCGAGCCTCGGCTCTTATTTCGGAGCTTAACCGCCTAAGAGTATGCCGGACGAGGAGTCCTCGGAAGGGGCCGCCAAGATGGTCTCCGTGGAAGACTTCAATTCGTTGAAGTCCTTCGTGGAAGCCCAAATGGAAAGCATGAAAAAGATGATTGCCGAGCTTTTGGCTCCGGCCCGTCCCAAGGCTCCTAGTGTAGAGGTAAAAGACACGGGTGCGTTAGATAAGGGAGAGGCTTCGGACTTACCCTCATCTACCAAACCCGTGGAAGGTGATAACTTAAACACTATCAAATCCCCCATTGCATCTCCCAAGGGAACTAGTGAAAGTGAGAGCTACAATCGAGTACCTCCACCTTTCCAATCACCCGATATACCGGTTCCCCATCCTCATTTGAACATTCGGGCGACCCACCTAAGTTTTCTATTGAGAATTTCGATACTTGGCGATTTGAGTTCCGCTCTCATGTTTGTAGTGCCTCCAATGAATTATGGAGAATCATCTTGGAGGGCTTCAAGCCATACAACCCCGACAAGTTGACTAGAAGAGAAGCGGTTGATAGTCAACTCAACAACACCGCCTTGCACATGATTCAAACTAGTGTGGGGACAAAGAAATTGCATCGTGTCCGGAACTACACCACCGCCAAGGAAGCTTGGGATGGTTTGACCGCTAGTTGCATTGGAAGTGAGAGCACAAGGAGGAACAAGTATAATGCTCTCAAGAATAAAGCCGAAGGGTTCATGAGGCTACCGGATGAAGATCATGAAGACATGTATGGAAGACTTCTCACCGTTGCCGATGCCTTCCGGCTTATTGGTGCCACCCACATCAATGATTCTTGGATCAAGGAGAAGTACATTGAATGCATGATGCCATTTGTACCCATTGATGTCAAGACTCTTGTGGGAAGGGAATGCTATTCCTCTCTCACCTCTCAACAAGTCGTGCACGAGTTGCAAGCTCTCAAGGTGCTTGAGGAAACCTCTCATGATTCTCGCAATCGTGCTCTTGGGATGGCAAAAGGTTCCAACCTTGCCTTGGTGGTCAACTCCGTTGAAGAAGTGATTCCTCAAGAATCTTATAGGGCATCTTGGAGTATGACCTATCCGGAAGACTTGCAATGCCACTACCATGATCACATGGCCTTCCATGCAAAATCCTTTTGGGTTGATCCCTCCAAGGCCAAGGAAGACAACATCAAGAGGAACAACAAAAGTGGGTTCACTAGCTTTGGTCCAAAGACAAGATCATGCTACAATTGTGATGACAAGCGCCACTTCATTGCCGAATGCCCCTATGAGAATAGAGAGCTTCATAATGGGAGGCTCATTCCCAAGGACAAGAGCAAAGACTCAAAGGGCAAATATTCAAAGCCCCTCAACAAGAAGTTCTACAACAACAAGACCAAGAAGGGCAAGAGGCCCTCAAGAGTTGTGCTAGTAACAAGGGAAGAATATTCTTCCGATGAAGTTGAAAGTTCTAGTGGTGATGAAAATGAAGAAAGCTCAAAGGAATTGGCCGCCATCGTCACCACCAACACACCCTCTTCATCTCTCTTTGAATCTCCCAATGAGAACCCTCATATCAAGAATGCACATTGCTTCATGGCAAGGTCCTCCTTGGACACACCTATTGTGCTATCAACTCAAGAAGAGTATACCTCCGGAGATGATGATGTTGATGATGAAGAAGATGCAACCTCTAATGGATTGGTCGCTCTTGCCTCCCTCTCCACTAACTCTTCATCACCAAGTGAATCCCCCAATGAGGTCATTCATGTGGAGGAAGAAAGTTGCCTTATGGCTAAATCTTCCGAGGTATCATCTCCTAACCCCTCTATGCCTAACATTGCTAATGATCTAGGGGTTGACCCCGCTAGTCTAAAAGTGAAACAAGAGATGCTAGAGTTTGATGAATTCATTAGTAACCTAGAAGGTAACACTAAGAAGCATGTTTCTAGCCTCATGGTTCGTATAGCTCAACAAAGTGATATGCTTGAGAAAAAGGGTCAAATAGAGAGAGAAGACTCTCTTGAAATCGATGCCCTTAAAAATGCTCTTGAGGAAAGTCAAGAAACTATAGCTTCTCTTGAGGAGAGGCTAGAGACTCTTGAAGAGCCTCAAGATAAAATTAACAAGCTCACTAAAGCTAGAGATCTTGCTAGAGCTAAGACTAAAGTGCTTATAAAGGAAAAGGCCAAATTTGGTGTTGATCATGAGAAACTTGCGAAGGATCTAGATGAACTAGACAAGGCTCACAAAGCCTTGAAGAGTGAATACTCTCTCCTCTCCGAGTCTTATGAGCAACTTCAAATTAGGCTTGCTTCATATGACATACCTAGTACCTCTACTCCTTCATGTGATCATGCAAATATAATTGAGGAAAATACTAGGTTGAAAGATGAACTTGCTAGGACCTCCTCTCCCCAAAGTAAACTTTCCTTGGATGATCTTTTGAGTAAGCAAAGGTCAAACAATGGGAAGGAGGGACTTGGTTTTAATACCAAGGCTAAAAAGGCAAACAAGAAAAAGACCAAGCCCGCACATGAGAAAGTTAATGGTGAACCCCGAAAGGGCAACACCATTAATGATGATGGTGCGGGAATAGATAACCCTCACTATGTTCTATTTAAAGATTATTATGGTGATGTTTATGCTAAATATGTTGGTCCATATGATGGTTATGTTGCTTGGTCTATTTGGGTTCCAAAGACCCTTGTTGCTAACAAAAGAGGATCCATTGAAAAATGGGTACCTAAATCCAAGAATTGATCTCATGTAGGACTATGCCACGGAGGTTCAAAATGGGTACTTGATAGTGGATGTACAAGTCATATGACCGGCGGCAAGAACCTCGTCAAGGAGTTGAGGCCTAACATAAATGATATCACCGTCTCCTTTGGCGATAATTCTACATCCGAGGTATTGGGTTTTGGCAAGGTTGTGGTTGCACACAACATTACTCTTGTGGATGTCATGCTTGTCAAAACCCTTGGTTACAATTTGCTTTCCGTTTCCACCCTTGGCAAGATGGGTTTCGCCGTCTTTATTGATAATGATATTGTGGTCCTCTTGTGGAGCAAGACTCTAAAAGTCGCATTCGTTGGGTATCGCCAACACAACTTGTATGTGGTGGACTTTTCGGGGACCACCACGTCAAGTGCGATGTGCCTATTCGGAAAGGCGGACGTGGGTTGGTTGTGGCATCGCCGCCTAGCCCATGTCAACATGAGAACTTTGCAAAGTCTTCACAAGGGGAACCATATTGTGGGACTAATGGAAAATGTGTCTTTTGCCAAAGATCGTGTTTGTAGGGCTTATGTTGAAGGCAAAATGCATGACTCTCCGCATCCAAGCAAGACCATCATCTCTTCCAAGAGGATCTTGGAGCTCCTTCATGTGGATCTCTTTGGTCCCGTTACTCATGCAAGTCTTGGTGCGAAGAAACATTGCTTGGTGATTGTCGATGACTACTCAAGATACACTTGGGTCTACTTTCTCAAGACGAAAGATGAGACTCAACAAATATTCATTGACTTTGCTACCGAGGTGCAACGCCAACACAACCTCCTCATTATGGCAATAAGAAGTGACAACGGCTCCGAGTTCAAGAACTACACACTCAATGATTTTCTTAGTGATGAGGGGATTCGTCATCAATATTCCGTTGCTTACACCCCTCAACAAAATGGTGTTGCGGAGAGGAAGAACCGGACTCTTATGGATATGGCAAGGTCTATGATGGCGGAGTATAAATCCCGCTATAACTTTTGGGCCGAAGCCATCTCCACCGCTTGTCACTCCTCCAACCGGCTCTATCTCCGCAAGGGCTTGAACAAGACTCCATATGAAATACTCACCGGGAACAAGCCTAATATCTCATACTTCAAGGTGTTCGGGTGTAAGTGTTTCTACAAAATCAAAGGGGTTCGTTTGTCTAAATTTGCTCCTAAAGCTTTGGAGGGTATATTTGTTGGTTACGGTGCCGAATCTCACACTTATAGAATCTTTGATGTATCCTCCGGGATTATCATTGAATCTTGTAGTGTGAAGTTCGAAGAAAATGATGGCTCCCAAGTGGGGCAAGTTGATGTTTGTGCAGGTGATGAAATACCTCAAGATGCCATGGTAAGAATGGGTGTGGGATTTTTCCGCCCCATTGAGGGACACGGTGTGGCGTCTCGGGAAGGACTATGCTCTACCACGGTGGAGCCCTCATCTTCTCAACATCAACAAACCCCATCAAGTGAAGCAAATGATGCACCAACCCAAGAACAAGAACAACACCCTCTCTCTAGTGTGCAAGATCAAGGACAAGATCAAGGTCATGATCAACCAAGGATTCATGATGGTTCCGACGAGTATCCATTTGATATTTGCTCCGCACCAAATGATGTCCAAGATCAACCACATGATGTTGAGCACTCACAAGAAATTGTGGTTGCTCAAGTGGAAGGCCAAGACGGGGACCCAAATGATCAAGTTGATCAAGTGACACCTCCAAGGCCAAGAAGAACCAAGGAGGAGATCGAGGCCCGTCGTCTAGCAAGAAGAGAAAGGCAACTTGAGCGTCTTGAACACACACACGACAAGGTTCTTGGTGATGTAAGGGCAAAGGTTTCCACAAGAAGGCAATTGGCTAATTTTAGCAACCATCATGCTTATATCTCCTTAGTGGAACCCAAGAAAGTATTTGAAGCCCTTGAAGATTCGGATTGGTTGGAAGCTATGCACGAAGAACTCAACAACTTCAAGCGCAACAAAGTGTGGACTTTAGTAGAGAAGCCAAAGGGGTGCCGCAATGTTATTGGCACTAAATGGATATTCAAGAACAAGCAAGATGAGTTTGGGAATGTTGTGAGGAACAAGGCAAGATTGGTGGCTCAAGGGTTCTCTCAAGTTGAGGGAATTGACTTTGGAGAAACCTATGCTCCCGTGGCTCGTCTTGAGTCCATCCGTATCCTTCTTGCTTATGCATCACATCATAACTTTAAGTTACAACAATTGGATGTGAAAAGTGCATTTCTTAATGGTCCTATTCATGAAGAGGTTTATGTTAAGCAACCCCCGGGGTTCGAGGATCTCAACTTCCCTAACCATGTCTACAAGCTCGATAAAGCTCTTTATGGTCTCAAACAAGCTCCTAGAGCTTGGTATGAGCACCTTAAGGAATTATTGGTAGACCGTGGGTTTGATGTTGGGCTAATCGATCCCACTCTTTTTACTAAGAGGGTCAATGGGGAGCTTTTCTTTTGCCAATTATATGTTGATGTTATTATCTTTGGCTCTACTAACAAAGCTTTCAATGATGAATTCTCAAAGCTTATGACCGATAGGTTTGAGATGTCTATGATGGGAGAGATGAAGTTCTTCCTTGGTTTTGAGATCAAGCAATTGAGAGGAGGAACCTTCATCAACCAAGCAAAATATCTCCAAGACATGCTCAAGAGGTTCAAGATGACCGAGATGAAAGGTGTTGCCACTCCTATGGTTACCAAATGTCATCTTGCACTTGATCCCAATGGTAAAGAGGTGGATCAAAAGGTATATCGCTCCATGATTGGATCCTTGCTTTACCTTTGTGCATCTAGACCGGACATAGTGTTGAGTGTTGGTGTGTGTGCAAGGTATCAAGCTTCTCCTAAGGAGAGCCACATGATAGCTCTCAAGAGAATCTTTCGATATTTGGTTGATACCCCAAGATATGGTATTTGGTACCCCAAAGGCTCAAGTTTTATTCTCAATGGGTACACCGATGCGGATTGGGCGGGAGACAAGGATGATAGGAAATCAACCTCCGGGGCTTGCCAATTTCTTGGTAGGTCCTTGGTGTGTTGGTCATCTAAGAAGCAAAATTGTATATCTCTCTCCACCGCCGAAGCCGAATATGTTGCCGCCGCAAGTGGATGCACTCAATTGTTATGGATGAGGCAAACTTTAAAGGAATACGGTGTCATTTGTGACAAAGTGCCTCTATTATGTGACAATGAAAGTGCTATCAAGATTGCCTATAATCCGGTGCAACATTCAAGAACGAAGCATATTGAGATCCGGAATCATTTCACTAGGGATCATGTTGCCCGTGGTGATATTGAGCTCATCTATGCTCCTACCAAAGATCAACTTGCCGATATATTCACGAAGCCTCTTGATGAAGCAAGATTCACTTATTTGAGGAATGAGCTAAATATCATCGATTCAAGGAGTATAGCTTGACCATCTTGCAAACACACCTTCGTCTCAAAACTTTATTTGGTTTAGATGTGGGCATGGAAATAGGGGAGTGCGGTTTAAATTATTGAGCTATCCCTCCCCCCATAATGCCAACATTAAAGATTTCATTCTCGTTATATCACATGTTGATATGTGAGCTTAAATGATGAGTATTGGTTTGGACCCAAGATATATCTTCGCGGTGCCATACCATAACACTCATATATGGTGGCCTAGGCCACCACACTCTTCTTCGTGAAGAGTTGGAGTTGTTTGGATTTTCATTGGATTTTATTGACATCTCCATGTTCTTATGGGAAATCACTCTAGTTTGGCCTTATTTGCTCATATCTTGCAAACTTGAGTGACCATGTACCATTAATAGTTTGTATCTTCTAAAACCTAAGCCTACTCTCTCCTATAAGCCACTTCCATCTTGCTCATTTGTCATGTTTGGTAAAAAACTTGGAGTTTGAGGTTTTTCGGTCGGATGATCTAGGTTGCTCCATCTTATTGGTAAATTTGCACCTTATATGTGACGTGATACATTATTGCATCGCATATGGGTCATGCAAATAACCAACAAAAGATGGGCCGGATTCACGGCGATTCTGGAATTTTCCAGAACCCCGGATAATCCGGCCCCAGGAGACCCCGCAAAATCCGGCCCGGCCGGATTATCCGCCCTAAGCTAGGGCCGGAATATCCGGCCTGGGCAGATCTTGAAAGGGTTGAGGTCGAGGCCGCGGGGGGCCAAACGGTTCACACCTCCTCCCCCACGCGCCTCTCTCCTCTTTCTCCTCTCAAGACCGCCGGATCTCCTCCTCCTCGCCGGAGACGCTCCGTCCGCCCCCTCTCGGAGTTCTTGGGTGGATCGGGTGCATCTCCTCCCTAGCTACCTTCTCCTCCAAGCGGTTTCCACAATGGATGTGGGTATGATTCACAATCTCTAACCCTAGATGTTGTGTTTTATATGTGCTATTTTCTTGGTGGAATTGGTGTCTAGTTGTTCCAAATCACGTGTAGTGTACTCCTCTTGCATGCTATGAGGCTGATCTAGTCTTAGACAAGTTTTTGATTGAAAAACTGCACATCTCGCAGGGCCGGATTATCCGCCCCCCGAGCAGGCCGGATTATCCGGCCAGGCCGGATTATCCGCCCCCAGGGGACACCGGATTATCCGGCCTGGAGCTTCATCGCCGCTGCAGTTTTTGCTTCAATCTATCATGTCTAGATTTGTACCGACTTATAGCATGTTTCTCGAGTATATTACTGTATCTTACATGACTTATGAGCATTACCTTCTCTTTGCTACCCGCCTTTGCTTCTCACAGGTGGTGCTTCTCGGGGTGGTCGGAGACGCTCAAGGCATGATCGATCTAGTGACGAGTTTACACCCAATGCACCTCGCAAGTCCGTCACTTCAAGGCGGAAGAACAAGGAAGTGAGGGAGAACTACAAGGCCATGGATCCAGTCTCTTATTCCGCTATTCGCTTGAAGAACTGGTATGAAGATGTTCCAAGGGATGAAGAGATAGAGGACAGGAGATTCTGGTGCATGGAGCAGGAGTTCATCTACAAGGATGTCTATGAGCCCATGAAGAATCTGAGACCCATGCAAGCTATCGATGTGGACATTCTGGCAGTCAACAATCACTTTGAAGATGCAATCTGGGTAGCTGGAAGGCTGGGCTTGCATGATATCATGAAGATTCAATGTGACTATAGCCCAGATTTGGTGAAGCAATTCTTTGCCACTTTGGCAATCAAGAAAGATGAGGAACGCACTATGGAATGGATGACTGGCTCCACTCACTGCAGTGCCACTCTGCGCCGATTTGCTGGTATTCTTGGAGTTCCCGTTGATGAGGGTCGTCGCCTTCATGGACCACACCAGACAGATAAGAATGCTCTTGTGCATCTCTATACTGCAGCGGGAAAAGTTGGTTTTACCAAGGGGCTGCTTTCCATATACAGTCAGTTGCTCCGGTTCTTTCGAGCAACCATTTGCCCAAGTGGTGGTAACAATGACGCTCTCCGGGGAGTCCTTGTGGACCTTATGCACCTCAGCTATAAGTGTGCTCGTGAGCCTAATGAGGATCGGGACTTCACTCTTGATATCATGGACTTTATCTTCCATGAGATCCATGATGCCATGGTCTCCCGGACCACCATACCCTATGCACCTTACATTCAGCTTCTCATCAACAACACTGTGGCTGTGACTGATGAAGATTTGAGTGGGTATCCTCTTGTGAAGCACCATGTCAAGAAGGCCTACAAGCTTAAACCAGTCTCTTCAGCTGCATCGCACCTCGACACTTTCATGGGTGCTGCTCGTTCTAGTGGTTTTGCTCCTCGCTCGTCATCCCGATGTCCCGGCTATGAGGAAGCAAGTGACCCGGCTTAGTTGGTTTCGGCGTCACATCCTTTGCATGAACATTGAGATCCATAAGGAGAACTATGCAGCTAGCCGAGAGCGTTCTGAGATTAAGCATACTCAGGCGGTTATTCTACACAAGCTCAGTGGTGATCAAGGTCCCCCGCCTCAACCTCCAGCTCACCAGGGTTACAGTGGATGGCACTCTGCACAGGTTCCTTGGAGTGATCTTGATGATTGCCTTCAAAGGTCCAACACCTCTCGTCGTTCTCCGGATGCACCTGACACTGATGAAGAAGAAGAAGAGGCGCAAGAGTCCGATGATGATTATGCCTCCGAGTGATTCCCATGGGACGTGTAGCATCGCGCTTGTCCCCTTTTTGGCGTCTCGATGCCAAAGGGGGAGAAGTGTTCTATTAGGATTCTCCGGGATTTGCATGGTTTGGGCACAAGCATATGCGTTTATCATTCTTATATTGCTTGTGTTCCCTCTTATTTGAACTATTTGGTTTGTTTGTGTGCCGTTCAAAACTATGTGCTATGTGGTGTGAGACATTGTTATGGTTTTCGGATTTCTATTTGTTGAGATCAAGGATGTTACATTATGTGTGATGCTATATCTCCGCATTATATATCTACACATGGGTATGATTTCTTGCATCCTATCTCAACTTCATATGTGTCAATGTCTATTGTTAGAGCTCATGTTGGATATCTCTTGTGTTGAGGCACCATACTCCTATGTGTTGTGTATTTGTATTCAAATGCAAATTACTTATATGCACACATGTAGGGGGAGTGCCTCTATGTTTTGCCATCATGCTTGTCTCTATAGTGATTCCCTTGCAAATCCGTATATTGTCATCAAACACCAAAAAGGGGAGATTGAAAGAACATCTCTCACATTATGTTTTGTGTGTTTGATGTCAATATATGTGATACACTAATGTTTGTTTAAGTGGTACAGGGATTACATAGTTATTTATTCATGTGTGTTGGATTTGATCGTCTGTCAAAAGAAATCAGAAAAAGTTGGCCAGGCCGGATAATCCGGGCCGGATATTGTTGAAATATCCAGCCCCCCTGTTTTTGGCTAAGTCTTCGAGGAAAAGCTTCTCTGGCATAGGGCCGGACATTTGCCCGAATAATGTCCCGGTATTGTACCAGGGCCGGATTATCCGGGCCGGATATTTTGGAAATATCCGGCCCCCTCGTTTTTGGCTAAGGACTGGAAGAAAAGCTTCTCTGGCATAGGGCCGGACATTTGGCCGGATAATGTCACACTTTTGTCCCGATGGCCGGATTATCCGGGGGGGCGGATTATCCGGCCCTTACTTAGGCCGGAATATCCGGCCCCCGGAGCAAGCAACGGCTCTTTTTGAGAGGGGGTATAAATACCCCCTTCTCCTACCTTGGTTGCTTGCTCAATCATTACACAAGAAATCTGCCAAGCCACCTCCATTAGAGCCACCTCAAGAAACTCAAGATTTGCAAGATCTCCTTCCTCCCCCAACCAAAGCTCTTGATCTTTGGAGATTCGAAGGAGAAGACACCGATCTACATCCTCACCGAAGCGTTCTTCATTTCCCCTCTCTTGTTTGAGGGATCTCATGCTAGTGTTCCTATTTGGTTCCCTAGTTGATTTGTGTTGATGTATTATTGTTGATTGTTGTGTTGTAACAGATTTGGGAGCCTCCAATTTGGTTGTGGATGTGTGCCCCAAGAACCTTGTAAAGGCCCGGTTTCCGCCTCGAGGAAATCCCTTAGTGGAAGTGGGCTAGGCCTTCGTGGCGTTGCTCACCGGAGATCTGAGTGAAGCCTTCGTGGCTGTTGGTTTGGCTTTCGTAGCAACCACACTCCTCCAAACGTAGACGTACCTTCTTGCAAAGGAAGGGAACTACGGGAATCATCTCCGTGTCATCGCGTGCTCCACTCTCGGTTACCTCTATCCTATTCTATCTCTCTATTGCTTAGATATATCTTGCCTAGTTGTTAGTCTTGTCATATAGGTAAATTCATTTAGTTGCATATCTAGAGAATTTACCTTTTGTGTCAAGCCTAAATTGAAAAAGAACTAAAAATTGGTTAGCACCTATTCACCCCCCCCCCCCTCTAGGTGCGGCATACGATCCTTTCAGAAACACATTACAATTGAATCTTGTTAAATGAGGTGATCTAAGCCATACAAATGAATCCAACAAAATGTGGCAAAATTCAAAGTTATCATCTAGAGGAAAAAAGATAAGGAACTTCTTTGGATGGATACGCTCCTTTTATTTGAAGTGAATTTTAAACATTTTTTGAAACATATATCTCCGTATCCTACATGCTCACATAGTCGTTTCAAGAAAAAATGACTTTTTTGCAACTTGTGTACAAAAGACAATTTGATACCAAAATATGGTTTTTCACGAGACTTTTTTTGTCTTTTCGCACATTATAGTTTTTTCCGTGAAATATTATGTGCCCACATAGAATGATATATGGGCACATATTTTCCTAAATTTTTCACCATTATGAAAAATTGGGAAAAGGGAGCATATGCACGTGGATCAAAAGTGAATTCCCGTAAAACACTAGATATATTGATATCTAAAAGACTATCTTACGTGGTAATTGCGCGATAACTAAAAGTAAATTAATAGTAATATTGTGGTACAACTAGGAAGAATAATGCCATTCAATACTGAGTCCCAATGCATATATTTTACTTATGTTATACATTTTTAATCCACCTGATATTCTTCACCGATGGAATATTTTTAAAATATAATATAATCATTGGTTCATAGGGATTTAAGACCACACTTTTGGCTACATGCACTTTCAAGCTTTCGCAGTTTGGCATTGAAGATAATCTCAATAAGAGGGTTAATAAAATTAATTTTCAAAAAGTGTGTAGTTTATTTGAGAGTATATTTTATACTTGAGGTTGTTTTAAATGCATCAAATTTCAACAAAGATACTTAACGTTATCAAAACCGGTTGCATTAGCATTAAATACTACTAAATCATTTGATGTGAGTAGATTCATAGCCTACTTCTTCACGGTATATGCATTCGTGAATGAACTTACATTTAATTTCATATATTAGTAAGTACAAATATCATGAGAGCACCCCCACACCCACCCCCCATGTATTCATACATGCAACCATAATCAATGATACAAACAATTATTATAAACCCTCTACCCCTTCCCATGGGTATAAAGTGCAAAACGTGAGAAAAATCTTGAAGAAAAATATTCCTTAGTTGCTTGGACTTCAAGTAGTTTACCTTTAATTGTGTTAATAGTCTCACATTATTGTATTGGTTTATAGAGAATCAAATATGTATGTGTTCGTAATTAATTTGTGCATTTAGCATGATATGAGTGAATAAAATACACAAATTTAATGCATGTACCTAGAAAATGGTATATAAGTACTAAAATGGATATTTAAGTACTACTATAACTTTGCAGTTCATATATAAAGTATTGATAAGAGAAAATTTTGGTTGGGAATATCTGAAACTAAATATGCACCCTATAGTTTTTTTTATAAAATCTAAATATGGTTTGATATATATTTAAACTAGCATGAATTATGTTATGATCTAGATATGATGTTCATAAAATGGTAGAAAATTTAAAACACTTGGATGTGCATTGCTTTGTAGATAGTGAATCATCACTAGGAAACACCATACCAGGAATGAGGCCCACAAGCAGTCCATTCTTATGGGCATTAATGATCATCTTTGTTGTACACTTATGAGCCAAATTAAACGGATCAGCGGACAAAGGGTCACCCTCTCGTACCGTCTTCTAGCTTTTGAAATATGGTCCACACTTTTTGCTCAACTTCACACAAATGGTCCCATCATAGAGAATTGTTTTTCATCCATCCACACCAAATATCACAAAAACCCTTAATTATATGGCAACTCATCATGAAGTCCCACCTCACCTTATTGTATGCCTTCTTGGAGTCCAACTTCAACATGATCGCAGCATATTTTTTCACATGAGTATGATGCCAAATTTCTTGCAAAGATAAGATCCATCCATAATGTTCATTTTCTTAATAAATGCATTTTAATTAGCATTGAAAAGATTGTGAGCATAAGGTTCTAACCTGATTTCCAAAGTACCGAGTAATTTTATCTACTCCGGATGCATTTGGTAACAAACGTATAATTCCATAGTTGAGCCTATTAGCTTCAAAGGTTCCGACATGAAATACACCAAAAATCCTGGCAATGTCATGGTTAACCACTTCCCAGCAATGTTGATTTAATATAATAGGAATATTTTTTGGACCAAGATCAAGATTCACATTCATCGAAAACAAAGCATTTTTTCATCTCCTCTATAGAAAAAAGTTTGCATAGATTTTTATTATTCTCTATCCAAAGTTACCGAAATGGGCCTATTATGGGTAATTTTATCTGCTCCAAATACTTTTGGTAACAACGTTGTAATACCATAGTTGAGCCTTTTAACATCCAAGGTTCCAACATGAAAGGCAACAAAATTCATAACAATGTCATATTTAACCACTTCCCAATAATATTGATCGAATTCAGTAGAGATACTATAATTAAAGTTTCTCAGTGTCATCCCACATATCATTAGAGATTTCCATTTCCATTATATTACCAAGATCTGGATTAGATTTTATAAATGATCTTGCATGTGCCAAGAGATTATGAGTTCTTTCAATATTTACCTCTCTATCCTTCAACAATAAAACTCTTTTTTTTTCTTTTTCTACCATTACACACCCTATGAAATTAGCTGGTATTTTGATCACCTTCCAAAAACCATCTTTCATCGGATTTTTATAATCATTGTCGTTCTTCTTCGGAATAACTTTTGCAACTCCACTGCTATGAGTTTTCCTAGTAAACATTTCATGAGATAAATCATTCCCTCCCCGTACTCCCTCCAAGCATGCAAGTTCTTCCTTCAGCTCATTTTTTCTCTTCCTATTATTTCCAATTAAGTTTTACCCTGGCCATTTTAAATACTTCTTAAACCTCTTATACTTAATATTCAGAATATCAATCGGATCATTGCTGTACATAGTTATTTCCGAAATATTATCCATCGAAGGAAAAAAAAATGTTCATTTTTAAACCAATATACAACATATAGTGTGTCGTCTTGTTAAAAAAACCAATGTTAAAGAAATCGGTAACCGTCAACTGCTCGGTCGACTTGGGAGTAGTGACTAATCGAAATTTGGATGATTAACTGATTTAATCGGTCAACTATTAACCGACGCAACCTACATAAATTAACACTTAAAACAGTTTATACAAGAAAAATAATAGTATATGAACCTCTAATATGTCTTTCCCTACTTTTCTAGAGCCTAAAATTTCAGAAAAACATGTACGCTCCTCCTCCGTGATCTAATTAGCTGAAGCCGCGTTCCTTCCTTCAACTTCTTCTTCTCTCACCTTTGAAGTTCATTTTCTCCCACCACCTACCTACCTAGGGTACAACTTTGATCATCTAACTTATTAAAGACGCGTCAAGCTCATGAGCTCCTAGATGAGCTTCTCACGGCGATAGTGTAAATCGATCTGCTGGAGCCTGCAATTAAGCGGGAGCTTCGCAAAACCCACTTTATTGGGAAGGGTAGCGCATGTACAAGTAATATTCATTGAAAATTTTATAACATTTTAAAAAAAGTGTAGTAGCTAATCGGAAACATAATCAAGCTAAAGGATTAATGTAAGAGATTAACGAAGATTAATGGTAATTAACACGGTTAGGCCCCTAATAGACATTAATCGGCCTAGTAATCGCTGAATCGGCCTAGTTCAGCCTAGTTTGTTTTTAAACAGTGAAAAAAAACAAAAAAAACAACACGTTGTCTCATGTGACATTATAAGAGCATGTCTAACAGGCCCCTCAAAACGCACGCCGGTACCCGTATTATTTCGGCGGGATAGGGGGTGAGGGTGAAATGGACCGTCTAGCAGGCTCCGTATTCGGGTCGGCCCGTATCGGCAGAATACGAGGCCCGTCAAACCCACCCCGCCGCCCCCTACAAATAGAGGGTGAAGGTGCGAGTGGGGGTCCAACCCCTCACTCGCAACCCTAGCCCCGCCGTGCGCCGCAACCACTCCGGTGAGCAATTCCCACGCGCACGCCGCCGTATTTCCACCGTCGCCAGCCATGAGCACAGCCCGTAGGAGCAGCCTCTCGCCCTCCGCCGGATCGAAGCGTTCCCGCGAGCCGGCCACGGTGGAGGCGTGGCGCCGCCACTGCAAAAACTCCTCACCGGGAGTCGGCGTGCGACGTGCAAGTTCGTCGGGTCCGAGTGGATGCCGCCGAAGCTCCGGGACTTCGCGGTGGGCGGCCGCTACCACAAGGTCGACCCGCCGTTGAAGCCGATGAGCGGCGGCGAATTCGAGAAGTGGCGGAGCGCAGGAGCGTGCGTGAAAGGCCGTGTGGGGAGCTCCAACAGAGGAGGCGGGTGAGGGGAGTTCCAGCGGAGGAGCGCCGCCATCCGGCAACGAGGAAGAGGGGGCGAAGGAAGGGGAGGACCCCCTCTTGTTGGAGGCGGTGGCCGCGTCCAAGAAGGATGCCGCCAACAAGGCGCAGGCGGACGCGGAGGAGGTGGCGCAGGCCATCGCCGCCGCCGTGGAGGAGCTGAAGGCTCGGGAGGCCACCAACAGGCCACCAACAATGCCATCGTCATCATCCTTGACGACTGACGACTAGGTGGTAACGGCGGTAGCCATGGCGCATCCCTAGCATTGTAAAAGTTGTGATCCAGTATCTATGATCTATGAAGAAAATTCTCCCGCGTTTTGCATTTTTTAAAATAGAGGGGTGAAATAATGACAGGCACGTTTGGAACCTGGGTACGCGCGTACCCAGTTTTCCAAAAAATGAAAAAACGATATTTAAAAGTTTCAAAAAAATGTGAAGTAAAATTTTTCATGTACATATTATATTGATACTTACTCGTGTGCGTTGTCACGAAAAAATATCATTGTATGTGGCCTACACAAAAATGACAAAATGCCCTAATGACAATAGTGAATAGGAATTTGTACTATTCACAGGATCCGAAAAATGCATTTTATCATTTTTGTGTAGGCCACATACAATGGTATTTCTTCGTGAAAACGCACACGGGTAGGTATCAACATTGAACATGCAAAATTTTACTTCACATTTTTTTGAAACTTTTAAATATCATTTTTTTGAATTTTTCATAACTGGGTGCGTGCGTACCTAGGTTCCGTTTGGTATTTTCGGGTGAAATAAGGGATTACTAAATGGAAGGTTCAGTGGAATGGTCCGTGTGTGGCAAAATTTTAATTTTTAATACAGGATCCTATATTCGCTCGATACGAGATGAGCGAATACAGGTCGACATGCTCTAACTCGGTACTGCACAACCCTTAGGTAGAAGGACGATATAATACGGAGTATAAGAACTTTAACAAGAGAGCATATACATAGAGCCAATACCACGTGATTTACGTATTACATATATGTAGACTGTGATTTCCGATTACATACAGAATTCAACCAAAGTAATACGTACAGGTACAGGTTGTAAACGGGACCCTGGATACTAGCTTCCACACACACACCCGAGCAAGTGAACCAGCTCACCTGCTTCCGAGGAAATTTTATTGTTTCGCTTACATCTTATTATTCTTATTGTTCTACACATGTTGGCCGACTGGCACCTCAACTCTGAGAAGTAACGGCCGCGGGTCTAGCTCATCAGTGCTGGCCAGGCAGCTTCTCCTTGATCTTGTCCATAACACCCTTCTTCTCGCCGGTGCCGTGCGCTCCCGTGCCGGTCATTCCGGTGTGTCCCTGCTGGCCGTAGGTGCCGCCCGTAGCCCCGGTGCCAGCCATCCCAGTGTGCCCTTGCTGTCCGTATGTCCCACCGGCCGCCGTGGTCTGCTGCTGGTCACGGTGGTCACCACCGGGCAGCTTCTCCTTGATCTTCTCCTTGATGCCCTTCTTCCTCCTCCCGCCCATGCCATCATCCTCAGACTACATATATACCGGGAGAGCAAATTATCAGCGTTGTTACTTCACACAGCAGTACAAAATGATACCGAGATACATATGTATACAAGTACGCGACTATGCAAGTACTGTATTTTGGAGAAGTATATATACGCGTACCGAGCTGGAGCTGGAGCTGCCGGAGCGGTGCAGGATCCCGCCGGCCTTGTGCTCGTCCCTCATGGGCTGGAAATGCCCGCCGGCGCCGGCGCCTCCGCCGTGCCCTCCAATGACGCCACCGTGTCCGGCGACCGGGTTGCCGTACTCGTCGACGCGGTTGGTCGCCTGACCCTGCTGTCCCTGGTACTCCATCTTTGCACAGGCGATGAGCTGATCTTAACAAAGGAAACCTAGTTGTGTTTAGTGTGCTTGCAACTCTTGGTTGTGTTTGTGTAAGCTGGTGATGGCGGAAGGCCATCTTATAAGCGGTTCGATGCGAGAGGATAGGGATTGATCAGGTGCCACGGTAGGGTGCTAGTGCTACGTGTGCTTGCATGAGCAGTTTGGTCGGCGGAAGCTGGTGACTACTAGTGACTAGCCCATGAAGAGAAGCCGAACGTGTGTAGGTACTGGACGCGTCGGCGGTGCCACGTCTCAGCTCTTTCCCGAAGCATGGGCAGCTGACGGATAGCTCGGATCGATTATCCAAAACAAGTCTGATCGTCGGTGTAATGTTTTCAATTTCATATATGTATTTTCTTGCATTTATAAGAAATGTCTATACTTTCTCATTAGAGCATATCCTGTGGTGGTCTTGATTCTTGAAACATGCCCCACAAAAGTCATGTAGCATCTGCTTTCTGTGTAAGTCCTTCTGTTTGGGCTTCTAGGCATAGTTTTCAAAACCGAAAAACCTAAACCCACGGTATCATCGATTTTTCAAGAGGCATCGGTCTAAATAGCAAAAAAGAAAAGTAAAAATAGATGTCACAAGAAGAATTGAACTCTAGACCTTCAGTTAGGGAGAAATAGCACCACATAACACCCTATACCACTTGAACTCACCATGTTTTCTGATAACATAATAGAATATACTCCATACATTTCATTTTGGTCTTTTTTTAAAAAAATAATAGTTTTTTGTCGCTATCGAACCACATGAACCCACATGAACCAATGGTCTGACCAGTGAACCAGTAGCCTCATCGGTTCACTCACCGGTCCGATTTTTTTAAACTATGCTTCTAGGTGCTTTCCACCCACAAAAAATAGGAGAATGAAACAAAGAGGGTGGCGTTTTTCTAGAAGTAGGTCCTTCTCCCGCATACGAGGAAAGCACCTACCTGGGGTGCTTCCCGAGTTTTTCTCGTCCAACCGAAGAGGTGTGTTTGTTTGCTCCTTTTGTTGCATGGAAATACTAGAAAACTACCCCCATAGATGCTCGACCCAGACCGCACAGATGCCCGACTCGCAGCGTTACAAAAAGAAAATGAGGAAAATAGAAAAGGAGAAAAAAAAGGAAAAACACCCCGTGTCCCCCACCCAAGCGGAGAAGAGGCGAAACGCGGGCGAAGGTAGGGTTTCACCGCAGCCACTCTCCTCCGGCGTGTCCTCCTCGGCACACTGACCTCGTCCTCCCGTCCATATTCTCCGTCCCCTATCCACGGATCGACTCGCTGCCCATCCGTGGAGCCTTTCCTCTCCTGCCGCAGAGCTCGTCCTCGTATGCCGCCGGAGTAGATCCCCATCGCATATCCTCATCAGTCGACCATCCTCATCGGCCGCAGTCGGTCGTCCACGACCTACTGTGAGGTGAGCTCGTGTCTCCTACCATGTATTTTTTTTGGCTGATGATGATGTGATAATTGATGTGCATTGTTGTGATGTCGGTAGCTGCCATTGCTAGTACAATTTGATGCAGTACATGAGGTTGATCCTAATGAAATAAGCCATGCCACATATGTATGGAAATGGAATAACCTACTGGTTTCTATGCTATATGTTTGTATATATGTAGATGCTTGAGAATGTGGTGTACCATGGTAATGAAATGCTCCGTGCAGTAATTATGTAGTGTTTGTTTTTTGTTTAGCTTGTTATAACTTTGCAATGGAGAAGGTTGTTTGGGATGCATACCATACTAGAGTTATGTGACATATGCATGGATGAAGTGAATGCAAACCATAGGGATGGATATTGCTTGAGTAGAAAGGGGTACAAGAATCTTGTGAAAAAATTGCCGAGAAAACAAGAAAAACTTTAACTAAGAAGCAATTCAAGAACAAATGGGATGCTTTAAAGAAGGATTACATGGGTTGGATGGAGCTATAAAATGCAACTGGACTAGGTTGGGATCCGGAAACAAAGATTATGGATGCGGATGATGAATGATGGAAGATACACCTAGCAGTAAATTCTTATATGCTTATCACTTGTCTTGTCTTTTTGTCTATTGTGTTGTATGCAAACTTTGAACTATTTTTGTATTTTTTTATTTTGCAGTACCGTCCTGGCCATGCAAAGTTCATTAGTGGGCCACCACCCAACTTGGAACAAGAGGATCTTATGTTTAGGAAGGCTCATGTCACTGGAGAATCAGTGATCATTCCAGGGGAACAATAAGCAGGAGATAACAGGGAATGTACAATATCGTTGGATGATGATGGTGATGATGCAATGAAAACAACACTAGGAAAGTGTAAGGTGGGTGCTAGAGAGAAGGAAACTTTTAACTATGCGCACACTCAGATTCGAAACGCTATCGAGCGTAATTTTGGTATCTTGAAAAATAAGTGACGCATATTGAAGGGTATTCCTTGTTATGACTTGGTTACACATAAGAGAATTATCCTAGCTTGTGTTGCTCTTCACAATTTCATCAGAGACTCCAACTTACGTGAAAAGCAATTTGATTCACTACGGGAGAAAAAGCCTTTGCCGTGCAACTATTTGCACAGCAAAGGGCGCTATATGCACGGAAAAGGCTTTGCCGTGCGATACCGCACGGCAAAGGTCGCACGGTAATGCCATTGACGGCAAAGGCTTCTTTGCCGTGCGTCTCGCCAATGTTGCATGGCAAAGGCTTTGTCGTGCGACACCGCACGGGAAAGGTCGCTTCTTTGCCGTGTGTCAAACATGTTTTATCTAAAAAAAGACTCAAATTGGTCGGTCTGGGATTCGAACCTAGGGACACAGAGTAGGGAAAGTGTGTAACCTTGCCACTGGGCTAAGTGTTCGTTTGCTGATAACTATACCATACCATGCTTTTGAGCTGAGAAGATATCCAGTTTTAACATCTTTATCGTGCACTTACACTAGGCAAAGACTTGCTTTGTCGTGCGTTTGTTAAAAACACTAGGCAAAGGCTGCTTTGCCGTGCGTTTGTTAAAAACACTAGGCAAAGGCTGCTTTCCCGTGCAACACAGTTGCGTGCACGACAAAGGGTGAGGCACGGCAATACCCAACGCCTTTGCCGTGCACTGAATCTTTGTCATGCGGTGTGTTGGGACATTGTCGTGCACCTTTCTTTGCCGTGCGGCCTCTTCCGTCGTTGCCGTGAATCCTATCTTTGTCGTGCGCTTGTGTCTGTCTTTGCCATGGCCATGATCTTTGCCGTGCGCTTTTCTCCGTGCGCACGGCAAAGAAATCTTCGTCGTGCGGGGACACACATCAAAGATAGGCTGCACGGCAAAGACAGTTTTTCCCGTAATGATTGATGTGATTCAGATGTGAATTACATCCCTAAAGTGCAAAGGCAAGCAGTAACTTTGCCCGTGATACGCTCTAGGCCGTGGACAACACACGCGAACGATGAACTCAAAACGTGACGAAATTGCTAACTCATTGTTCAATGCTAGAGCAAATTAGTATTAGTTGTGCTTCCTAGTATAATCTCATGTGTATATATTTTGGATTAACCGATACGTATGATGGATATGTATTCGATGAGTAATTTATGTGAATATCGATGCATACTTATGGTATTATATAGTGATTATTTGAATTATAGTGATCGATATATTGTTAATACACGTAAATTAGCAAAAATATACATTCACATGGCTCTGAGGGTACTTCAGATAAATCCCTAGTGTACATCCAGACAGCCAGACAGCTCAAGAGTAAAACTCAAAACAACAGTTTTCCCTTGACAATAGGTCTCTGTGCACAACCGTACAACCAGCCATAACCAGCCCAAACAAAAGGTCCTAATTCCTTTTTGTTTCATAATCAGTGACGTAGAGCCCATTCGTCGCTACGACACATGCGGCATATGCGGCAACAAAGTAGGCGGGATTGTGGTGACGAGGCCGAGGCCGAGGATCGTGGGAGGAACACAGAAGGAGAAGAGATCGAGAAGGAGAGAACACATAGGGTGGAGGTTGTGATTGTGAGCCCGGTATGACGAAGATGGTGCTCCAAACCAAAGGTTGGTATTTTCGATGTTGCCTATGTCCATTCAGCAAGTGACAATGTTTGCTGTAAATACAAAAACAACATGTTGCGATGTCCTCGAGTGTTATTACAAAAGGTAAATGTTTTTTGTGTTTGTCGCAAGCATTTTCTCTATGTTGCATACATGTGATGATTTTATCAAACGATTTGTTGTAAGCAATGGAGATTTTGTTGCAGTCGTGGAAAATTTCATGGGCTAGTATTTTCAAATTTTTGCAAAGTTTTTTCATGACTTTGACACACCACGAAAAGAAAGGTTTGTATGATGTTGCAAATGTAAAATAATATACTAGCCCGGAAGAAGTCATACAACATTTATGAACGATCCGAGGGATCGCGCTTAAGTGTGATTGGACGGCTGGATGATCGGTATAATGCCCCAAATGAGGTTACACACTTGCTTCAATCCATTGAACTTCCAAAAATATAAGGGAAGAGTGAACAATGTTACCTACTTAGGTTAGCATATCCTATTTGACGCCTAGCTGCGACGCTCACGTGTCTGTTACGGCAAGCCACCCAGCTGAGGGTCTTTCTCTTTTTCTTTTTCTTTTTTCCTTTTTTGGTTTCTTCACTTTTTTTGTGTCTTCTTTCTTTTCGAAATTTATTTTTTTGTTTTTTTGTTCAAGTATATTCTTTTTTACTTTTTAAAATTAATTATCCTATAAGTGAGCATTTTTTAAACGATTATTTTGAATTCTCCAAACAATTTATCATCCCATATTATGATTTTTGTAACTTAGGAAACAATTTATTCGAATTGTGCAAATACTTTTATCGTCTCATTTGAAAATATTTTGAACTCGTCAACAACTTTGACACTTGAGAAAAAAAATTATCAACATCCTAAATATAATTTGTCAAAAGAAAAAAGAACATTTAACATAAACTTTCAAGAACTGTTAAAAAAATGGTGCCGCGTAATGGGTCTTCGTCGGATGTGGTCCAGGTCGGGGTTCCTATAGGAGCTCCCAGGCTCCCGAGGGCACGCCTCTTCATCGCTTAAGCGGCGATCGGGAAAGCTTCCGCTCAGAAAATCAGATGGTCCGGAGTACGATGGGCCCGGCCCATGTTACGTACATGAACCAGTTTATGTACGTTCCAGAGTTCATCACGTTGGTATTTGTTTGCTCCGGTTCTCTGGAGTTTTTTCTAAAAAAAATATTCGAATTTTGAAGAAGTGTTTAAATTTGTAAACTGCTTAACATTTGAAAAAATATCAGATTTTGAAAAGTTTAAATTCGAAAAATGTTCAAACATAAAAATTGTTCAGATCTAAAAAATATTCAAAATAAAAATTCTTTAAATTTAGAAATTGTTCAAATGTGAAAAATGTTAAATTTATAAAATTTTGAAAATTTGAAAATCGTTCAAACTTCAAAATAAATATGAAAATAGTTAAAACTAAAAAAATCAGCTTTAAATTGTTCAAAATAAAAAATGTTCAAAGTTTAAAATTGTTCAAATTCAAAAAAATCAAATCTAAAAAATTTCAAACTTGGAAAAAAGTTAAATTCTAAAAGTTGAGAATTTAAAAAGTTCAAACAAAAAAACGTTTGACACAACCAGTAACTGGAGTGGAAAAACTAGTTGAACAAAAAAAAAGGAAAAACAGAAGAAAATCCGCAGGGAAACTCCTACCCTCGCTAATGGGCCGGCCAATCCTACCGTGCTCTGAGCGGAGCGAAGAATAGCTCCCTCTCTGAGCGGGAAATAGGTTTCGCCGGTTCTAACCCTAGGCGACCATAGGCAACGCCTAGGGGCTCACGCCTAAAGGGCCATGAGCGCATCTCTCCTATATACTTGCTTTTCTTATTGGGCTAAAGAAAATCTTGAAAAGGGCAAAAGGCTCACTCGATGGAAGGAACGTAGCCCCACTATGCCGGGTGCGCCTATTGACCGCTTTAAGCGCACCGTACGATCGGCTCCGCGTACCTGTAGTACGAAGGATAGGTTTAAATGGGCCGAGCCCATTGAAGCATACCGTTTCGCACGTAAGGTTTCGCACGTACCATTTCGTCGTATCGCGTTACTGATTCGTGAAAAGGCTGGTGCACGTAATTCTCCTTCATTCTCGCCGCCATTCTCCGTTTCACTTTTGTTTGCTTTCTTTCATCGTGTCAGTTGTTTGTAGCTGCTTCTTTTTGTTTTTACTGCTTCTTGATGCACTCTTTTTTCAGTTCCAGTTCTTTCCTCACTGCTAGTGTCTCGAGAAAATGCGGAGTATTTTTCATACTGTCATTTCTGAAAACATTATGTAAAAAGTGCCAAAAACTCAGTACTAAGTAGCAGTGCGAAAATCAAAGTACGAAAGTCAGAGTTTCAACATATGTATATTACACGAAAGAATTTCAACTATGAACGGTTTCCTCCTTAAACGGTTTCGTCTTCAAACAAATTTTATTAAATGAACGCATTCCCACCTTAAACATTTTTGAAAAAAGAACGGATTATCAAACGGTTTCCAACTAAAAAAAATTCAAAACACGGTCAACGAACTCATACTAATGCAAGGACTGCTCGCAAGCAAATTAGGAAATGAAAGAAGGCTACCGAAAGAACAAGCAACAGATTTCCAAAGGTTGGTTACATGAACGGTTTTCTTCTTTAAACATTTTTTGGAGAACATAATTTCAATTGCGAACGGATTTTTCTCCTTGAACAATTTCTGTGTCCAAACAAAATTTGAAAATGAACGCATTCCCACCTTGCACATTTTTGAAAATTGAAACAGATTACCACGTTGAACGTTTTCCAACTTAAACAATTTTCATAGTTGAACGGATTTTACAAAAGGTTGTTTACATCAATGGATTTCCATGATGAACAAATTACAAGCATAAACGGTTTCCTTCTTTAAAACATTTTTTGAAGAAAATAATTTCAACTACAAACGGATTTTCACCTTGGACATTTATATTACATGAATGAAAATTCAGCTATGAAGGGTTTCCGCCTTGAATGGTTTTCATCGTCAAATAAATTTGGAAATGTACGCATCCCCATGTTGGACATTTTTGAAAAATGAAACGGTTTTCCGTGTAGAACGGTTTCGAACTTAAACAATTTCTAAAAATGAAAGTTTTTTTCCAGGTTGGTTACATGAACGGATTTCCATGATGAACAAAATTCCTAGCATGAACGGTGAAACATTCCTATTACATGAATGAATTTCAACTACGAACGGTTTCCTCCTTGAACATTCCTAAATGAATTTCAACTACGAACAGTTTCCGTTTTTGAACAAATTTGAAAATGAACGCACTCCCACCTTTATTTTTGAAAAATGAACGGATTACCACGTTGAACAGTTTCCAACTTAAACAATTTTGAAAAAAGATGAACGGATTTTCCAAAAGACATGAACATATTTCCATGATGAACAAATTGCAAACATGAATGGTTTTCTTCTTTAAACAATTTTCAAAGATGAACGGATTTCACAGGTTGGTTACGTGAACGGATTTCCATGATGAACGAACTTCAACTATGAACATTTCCTATTACATGAACGAATTTCAACTATGAACGGTTTCCGTCTTTAACAATTACCATCTTTGAACAAATTTGAAAATGTACGAAGTCCCACATTGAACATTTTTGAAAAAACGAACGGATTACCACCGCGAACAATTTCTAACTTAAACAAATTCTAAAAATGAACGTTTTTTCCCAAGGCTGGTTACATGAACGGATTTCGATGATGAACAAAATGTTCGAATCTCAAAAAATCAAAATTCAAAAAAGTTCGAATTAAAAAATGTTCAAATCTCAAAAAGTTCGAAATTAAAAAATGTTCAAATATAAAAAATGTTCAGATCTAAAAAAGTTCAAATTTTAAAAAATGTTCCAGAATTTTAAAAAGCATTTTTCAAAATCGAACAAAAAACAGCAAACCAAAAAAAATCGTTAAAAACCAACACACACAGAAGACAGAACTAGTTGACAGCCAAAAACCGAGAAAACCGGAGAAAAAAAGTTGCGTTGCTAAGCTTGCTACTAACGGGCCGGCCCATAAAATCGCTCCCTGAGCGGAGTGCCAGATATGTCCCGCAATGAGCGGGGAATAGGATTCGCGGGCTCCCGACCAGTGGAAAGATCCAAAAGGGCGCACATCGGCATATGGCTGTATGGCCCAATACAATATACAGATAAAGCCCACTAAATATTTACTTACAACTTATGTGGAAAAAAATCTTTGCACTGAACTTCACAGGCAAAATATGTGAATCGGAACACTTCAAGATGTATCGTATGCCACATATCTATGTAAGTTTGATTTGAATTAATTCTATGCGTTCCATGATTTTCAGCAGAAACAACGATCAGCAGTAATGAAAACAATCAGGCTTCATAGTTACGTGATCGCCACTCAATTTTTGTTTGTCAACTTTTGCAATTCATTGAACTTAGATAGGAAACATCCTTCATCTCAGAAACAAAAATGAGAATCCAGCAGATACTGAGGTGAAAATACCAAGAAGGGAAGGAGGTAATAATATTCAACTGAATTTATATAACTTCCAACACAAAGATATTGTCTGGCGAACATACATTCTGTCTCTCGCCAAATGCTTACGCACACAAGCCCAACAGTTTCAACAAACACCATTAGACCTGGACCAAGCCCTCAAAAAAAAAGACAAGTTCTTATCTGAAACAATGGTCTTCCCCTGTCAACACAGGCAAGTACAGAACTCTACACAAAGAACCGAGTAACAAACCAACGGAAGAAAACAATCAAAGCTGCACAGAAACGTGTAACCTCTAACACTACGACACAGAGTGATAAGACCACTAGGGTCAGCGCCTGCCTGCAACGCTGAAGGAGCTGACTTTCATCGGGGTGGCGACCACCAGAGGAGCATCTGGGGAGTCGCTTGTCGCGAAATTTTCGTGCATGAAGCGACTGTCGACGATGGATTCCTCCTTGAGGACGACCTTGTAACAGTAACAGCTTTTGAGCCCCTCCTGGTCGCGGTAGCAGTGATGGTTGCTGTCCTTCACTGTGTGGAAGTTCCAGATGAGACTGAATTTGCCAACTGTCGCAACCAAATGCTTTTCTTGCTTTCCATTCTCTGTAACCTGTAAAATATCACAGCACGTGGAGGATCAAGCATCAGAGATATGTTTACCGACAATATAAAGATTTAAGGAACATGTAAGAACCATTTGCATGCGAATGAACATTTTCAGGAAATAAGCAACAAGAGCTGACGGATATAACTTCTGAAGCACACAATGGACATGAGAAACAAACTACTGCATTTAGGTTTCACAAAGGAAAAAACAATTCGTACACTGCAAAAATTGCTATTTCCAGAACATTATAGACCCTGTTTCCAATTGAAGGAACATATTTATAATCCGTGAAAACGAGAGAAGTACGGACAAATTTCAGACTATATACAGTGGCGATCAAGTCACAAATTAGTTTCATGAAAAAACGGAGAGGAGATTTCACGACTGATTTGTTTGGGGTTTATTCTGAATAGGGATTTCTGCTACGAACTGTAATTGGTTCTACTCATTAGCCACTGTCAAAGAAAATAGTTCTACTCATTAATCCATTCATGTTCTATGAATTGGCGATTGTAACTTTCCAAGGTGAAGTCAGGCATCAAGTCTTCTTTCTGTACGTTCAAAGGACAAATTTCCGGAAGGCAGGCATCAAGTGTTCTATGAATTGGCGATTGTAACTTTCCAAGGTGAAGTCAAGTCAGGCATCAAGTCTCCTTCTGTACGTTCAAAGGGCAAATTTCCGGAAGGCAGGCATCAAGTGTTCTATGAATTGGCGATTGTAACTTTCCAAGGTGAAGTCAGGCATCAAGTCTACTTCTGTACGTTCAAAGGACAAATTTCCGGAAGGCAGGCATCAAGTGTTCTATGAATTGGCGATTGTAACTTTCCAAGGTGACAGGCAGTTTTCTTTCTGTACTGTCGAAGGACAAATTTAACTTAAATTTTACCAGCTACATGACCCATCACCAAAAGTTATGTAGGCTAAATTGCGATGGACAGAAAATTGTCTGTTATCGTAGAAACCTTCACGCTACCACATCGAATCAACATACTCCTAGTGTGCATGATTAGTATTATAGTCATTGTTACCTAAAATAGATAGTGTGCCTGAATCGTCCTGTAAACTGGTACTTAAATGATTACAGATTTCCCAGGTAGCCAGTTCCTAGATTAATGCAGTCATAATCCATTGAAGCTATAAGAAATTAGTTAATTCATGGATAGCAAACACTTGCACTAACTGATTACTTGCATAGTACCTTCACTCTGGATTTTTCGTTTAACCAGGACTACATAAAAGTCTAGATGATAGCTAATTATTTGTACATTCAAAACATTAATTCTGCATAGCAAACAGGAGTAGGAGTACTGAAGGTTCTGTGACTGAATAAGAATTTGACACTTACCCATGAGAACTGTCCACCATGGAATTTGTTGTCATTCCCAGCCAAGATGGAATCCAGTGGACTGAGCTTGAGCAACCTTGGCGCGGCGATCCTGTTTCCCATACGGCCACTGAAGCCGGTCTTGTCTTTGCCATCCTTGTCCTTGAAGACGGTGCAGATCAAAATCAAGTACGTGTCCGTGGTGCCCAAAATCCACTTCCCATCATAAGTAACATCCACATGCGTAATCGGCGATCCAAGCCCCGGGAACGCAGTCTTGGCCATCCGCATGGAGCTCTTGGAGTAGAGCCTGATCTTGCCATCGATGGAACCAACGACGATGGAACCATCCCCAGTACTCGCGAAGCAGTTGAAGTTGGTGCCCCGCGAGAACTGATGGCCCTGCGACCAGTGCAGCACCGGCGACTCCGTTGAGGAGCTGCCGATGGTCTGCACCCTGCCCCTCGCGTCCCGCATGTCCCACCTGCAGAGCCGGTTGTCGTCCAGCCCCAGGAAGGTCGACCCGGACGGCTCGAGCTGCGAGCTCTTGCTGTCGTTGGCGATGTCGCGCATGGCGATGTCGGTGCCGTCCTTCTCGAAGCGCCACTCGGTGACCACCTTGCCGGTCTCGATGTCGACGTGGTGGACGCCGTTGGAGCGGGCGTCGCCGGGGCTCATGAGCAGCATGTTGGTCTCGCCGCGCATCAGGAGGGCCTTCTTGGGCGTGGAGTAGGTGGTGGTGGTGGTGCGACCGCGGCCGCCGGAGATGTTGACGGAGACGCCCTTCCCGTGCACGCCGTGGCTGAAGTTCTTGACGACCTGGATGCCCGCGGCGCCGACGAGGAAGCTGTTGTCGAGCGCGCCGAGCGCGAGGCTCTGGATGCCGGTGCCGTCGCCGGCCTCCTCCTCGAACTCCTCGAGCAGGTCCCTGGCGGGGGGAGGCGGAGGGGTGAGGCCGTCCTCGGCGTCGGCCCAGACGGCGTCGTCGGCCTCGGCGGGGCGGGCCCAGGCGGCGAAGTCGGCGCCGAAGACCTCCCTGCGGCCGTCGTCCGTGGCGTCGACCCCGTAGGTGTTCTCGAAGAGGCAGCGGTCGTACTCGTCCCGGAAGCGGCGGAAGGCGGCGTCGTCGGGGAGGCGCAGCGCCCAGACGGAGCCCGACGCGGCGAAGTCGGCCCGGCGCTGGGCCGGGAGCGCCTTGAGCTGGAGCTCGGGCCCCACGGGCGCCGAGACGCGCCGGCCCGGGCCCACCTCGAGGACCCACCTGGGCCGGTCGCTGTCGGAGTTGTCGACGAAGGCGTAGACGGCGCGGCGCAGGGCGGGCACCCAGCGCGCGTCGGCGGAGGCGCCGCCGACGTGGAGGTAGAGCCTGGCGGCGTTGTCGGGCTTCTTGTACTTGAGATCGAGGGCCTTGAGCTTGGCGTCGAGGAACTCGATGGAGGCGGGGGTGGTGGTCCGGAGCGGGTCGTCCGCCCGCAGCCGCTGACTGGCCCCGGAGGCGGGGGAGCGCGGGTCGTACTCCTCGTCCTGGTACTCGTCGTCGTCCTCCTCGCCGGAGGAGGAGGTGAGGTCGAGGTCCTCGCGGCTGTTGGCGCCGCCCATGGCTGGGATCAGTGGAGCGAGGGGAATTGGGGTGCGAGCTGATCGGGGAAGGAAGGAATTGAGGAGAGGAAAGTGATGAATCAATCGATCAGGGCGGTCCCCGTGCCGCGATATATGTATGGTGATGCGATGGTGTGGAGATAGACGTGGGCGGAGAGGTCGGTGCGGGTGCGTGGGACTGACGCGACGCGCTCCACGCGGCAGTGGGACGGGTTTGATGGGCGTGTCATTGGTTGCTTCATCGATAGGGTGAAATGGGGCATTTTGGTCGCCATCGATCGTGCCGACTAGCTATATATTGATTTGAAATAGAAAAAAAACATACGTAGAAATATTATGATTGACATATTGACGTGTACATGAATTGAAAGCACACAAAAAGATTGGTTGGGTTGCACGAAAAGCACATTTTTTACCTCAAAGATTGTGTGTTTGGGAAATACTTTTCTACTTAGTTGTTAAAACAAAACAATAGAAAAAATCATGAAAATGGACCTAAGGGCTATTTTCATATGAAATTGCATGGAGAGTAGGCCAAAGGAAACATTCCTATGGATTCAAATCATACAAACTAAACAAGCTCACAAAATTGCTTTAAACCAAACAAGTCCTAAATAAGCCAATGTTTATTTAACTTTCCAATATCTCTACGACGAGCTCTGAAAAGGAAAACGTACGGTGATGAAAGCATATTTTGGGAAGACTCTCTCCACTGCTAGAAAATCACGTGGCTATATATATATCCACCAGCACAACCATTTCTATTGTGTTGACCTCCTTTCCCACCACTAGGTGCATGATGGAACTTTAAGCGAGGATCATACCGGTCTAGACCGTATTCTCAAATGGAGCACACACAAAGGGGTCAGGTGTTCCACCTTTATGTTGTTAGAGCATATCCAAGAGATTCTTTATAATTTTGGATGGCAAAGTGGTCTCTCGAAAAGGAGAGAGGAGGTTTAGGAAGACAAAAAAAAATCTGCCTTGCAAACCTTCCTACAGATAGGTCCCTAAAACTATATTACCAAGTTTCGATCATTTCCTTGTCTCTTATTTCTCTCCTACATATTTCATATATGATTTGAAATAACTAAAAAAATTATACACATGGTAATTAGAATCATCATCATGTCGAACATTCAAAGGAACACACAACTCAATAATATTTTGAATTCAAGTTCAACTCCGAGCATAGAACCGCAAACAAAGTGCATCATCAACACATAGTAAAACTTCATCATGGGTGTATAGAACACCATGACAAATCAAAAGTCCATAAATGGTCTCTCTCAAATGGCACCACCATCATCGCTTCGCGACCACCATTGCTTGGCTCGAAACCTTTTGACATCAAGGTTTGGCCATAGATATAATCTAAATGAGCTCACGCATTCTAATCAAGACTACTTGGGTACATGAACATGATCATCTGCTCATTCTCCATTATTTTGATCATTTCTTAGGTCCCCACCTTCATCTTGTTGATCTCGGTCAACCTCTCCTCTAACACTGCCCACTTTCCTTAGTTGTCGTCCTCCTCTCTTCAATTGCCACCTTCCTCTCCTTAGCCTCCCTCCACTCCTCCAATTCATTGTTCTTCAATTACCTCCCTTTTAAGGTAGTGTACTTCCTCACCTCAATCATTTTTTCCAACGGCTCTTTGTAGTCTCCCCTGTCTCCTCCATTCGCCCTCTTATTATTTGTTTTCTTCCCCCATCGAGTCTATATCTATTGATCGGGGAGACATGAGTGGGGCTACGTGATCCATAGTCATTGGTGTCAAAAGCCTCTTGTTGTAGGAATAGGTAACTCCTTCCCAATGGGAACCCCAAGCGTACTAGGTGCCTACGTGGGCAAAATTCTATCAAAGTCAAGACAAGAACTGCTCAACAAGGACCCTGGTTTGTAGCATGGTCAACAATTCAAATATCAAGTTAAGTGATAAAATAATGCAAAGTATGAGATGAAGCTATGAAGCTAGAAGCCCACAAAGGTGGAGGCTTAGATAGGAGACAACGAACAAGTAGGTGGTGTGGCGCAGGGCGGGCACCCAGCGCGCGTCGGCGGAGGCTGGCGGCGTTGTGGGGATTCTTGTACTTGAGATCGAGGGCCTTGAGCTTGGCGTCGAGGAACACATTTCAACAAACACGTCTAGTGCATACTAGTAAAAAAAGACAAGCACAAAGCCACACTCCTCCACCAGGAAAAAAACAAGAGATTGGGGAGGGGGCTGCCATATATATAGGGCTCGACCATTTGCCCGGTTTGAGATACAAACCAAGACTAAAAGGGGTAGCATCTGGCTACAGCGGGCCGCAGAACCCTTTAGTCCCGGTTTGTATATCAAACCGAGACAAATGGGTCCTAACGGACCGGGACCAATGGGTGCCGTACGCTTGGGAGATTTCGGGGCGACGTGGCCAGCACTTGGGATCCATCCCAGGACACGGCCGGGACTAAAGGTGCCTGACCAAAGGCTTGTTTTCTACTAGTTTCGGTTCTCGCCGCGTGGGAGAGCAGGATCGTAGTCGGGGTAGGCTCTGGCGCGCACTTGTCGCCTATTTTGGGGCCAATGTTTGCCGGTTGCGCCGCCCGGCCTCGCCGCCCATGACCTGTTTGGTCAATTGCGTCGGTATGTTTATTACTCGTGTTTTCGACGGTATTGTGTGCGGTCATTGATCCGCAGTTCGTACCCACACAGATGGACATGTGGCAGATGCTGGACAAGTTCCGCGCGGAGGTCGTTGACTCCTCTTCCGACGAGGAGTCCGATCAGTCGACGCAGGCATTGGCTACTACTACGGCCTCCATCCTCCGTGAGTACAATTCAAACGAGGCGCCGGTGCACCGGGGCTCTGTCAAGGGCCGCTCAAAAAACCTGCCGCGGAACAAAGTGGAAGGGCACCTCCGGCTCTACAAGGACTACTTCCACCGAACAGATCCGGTGTTCAAGGAGAAAATGTTTCGGCGCCGGTATAGGATGTCAAGGGACCTGTTCATGGTCATTCTACGGGGCGTCAGAAAGATGCAAAAGGTGCGCTAGGCTTCACCTCATACGAAAAATGCTCAACAGCTATTCACATGCTATCATATGGAATGGCTGCTGATATATTCGATGAGCATCTTCGAATGGGTGATAGCACCTGCCTTGAGTCCATGTACCGGTTTTCCCGAGCCGTGATTGCCGTGTTCGGACAACATTACTATAGGGAGCCAAATGTTGAGGATACAAGGCGGCTGTTGTGTATCAACGAGTCTAAAGGGTTTGCAGGAATGATTGGCAGCATAGATTGCATGCACTGGGAGTGGAAGAACTGTCCATTTGGATAGCAGAGTCAGTATAGCGGGCATGCGGAGGGACGGACTGTCATTCTTGAAGCTGTCATATCTCAAGATTTATGTATTTGCCATTCATTCTTTGGCATGGCCGATTCCAATAATAACATCAATGTGTTGCACCGATCACCGGTTTTCAACAGGCTTATGCAAGGCAAAGCTCCCCGGGTGAGCTACGAGCTCAATGGAAATGCATATGACAAGCCATATTATCTTGCTGATGGCATCTACCCTGACTGGGCCACACTGGTGAAGAGTGTCCGCAATCCAAACTCGGAGAAGACGAGGAGGTTTGACAAGATGCAAGAGGCTTGCAGGAAAGATGTGGAGCGAGGATTTGGTGTGCTCCAAGCTTGGTGGGAAATTGTCCGTCACCCCGCAAGAACATGGTCGCTCAAGACCATGCATGAGGTGATGACATGTTGCGTGATCATGCACAACATGATCGTTGAGAACGAGCGTCCTGATGGCCGCAATGAGCACCACTGGGATTTCCAAGATGAGCTGGTTGCGCCAATCCCTGGGCATTATCTTGGGAGGACTATCTGCATATGAATGTAGAAGTCACTGACGAGGCCGTGTGCAAACGCCTGCATACGGATCTAGTTGAGCATCAGTGGGCATTGGCTGGCCATGAAGATAATGCCTAGAGGAATACCATCTTATTTTTATGTAGACTTTTTAAATTTTGGATGTACTACTATGACTTTGTTGAAATTGGTTATTTTGTTGTTTTCAAACATCCTAATTCATGCCGACGCGGAAATGCGTTGGGCCGCTGGAAGCACCCCAGGTGCAAATAGACGCGCGGACAAAAACGGTTATTTTCGCTCCGCGGGGCGACGCAAACGGACAATTTGGCCGTCCGATTTGCGTCGCCCCGTTGGACATGCCCTTAGAAGAGGAATTAGAGCATCTCCACTCGCGTCCCCCAGACCGTCCCCCAAAGGGATTTGGGGCGCGCCGGACAAAAAAACATTCCCAGCCGCGTCCCCCAAAGCCGCGTTTTGTCCGGCGTGGCCCGTACGGTGTCCGGCGCCCTGAGCCCGTCCCCGCTACATAGGGGATGCTCCGGGGACGCCGGACACACCGAAAAGCGAGGCGGTGAGTGGCGGGACCGACGCGTCAGCGGCACATTTTATTTTAACCTAACTGTCGCCTACCTCGCGACGGAAGTTATTGGCACTCAACGACGGTGCCCGCAGAGGCGCGGCGAAGCGTCTCGTCGCGCCTAGCTCTGTGTGCCGGCGTTAATGAGCGCCACCGCTCCCCCACCTCCCTCCGGCCTATAAAAAGGTCCGCCTCTCATCGTCCCTCTCACACAAACCCTAGCGCTTGTCTCCCCAAGCCTAGCCACCACCATCTCAAGAGTCGATGCCATGGCTGGTAGAGGCGCAGGCCGAGCTCGCGGCCGTGGTCGTGGTCGTGGGCGCGACAGAGCTGCACGCTAGCCGTCGCCTGCGACGCCGTCATCTTCATCATCGGACATGCAGGACGAGGAGGGCCCCGTGCTGATCGAGTTCGTTATCGTCCTCAAGGGCGACCCACACGCCATCCAGAGGCTGCCGGACACCTTCGCCGACTTCGCCGGTGACGGGCGCCCGGGCTTGCTGCATCTGCGGGAGGCTGCCTGCGGCTACTACCGGTGGATCGTCGACGTGATCTACGAGGCTCGCGGCAAGATGTACCTCCACATCGGCCGGGAGAAGTTCGCGCGCTACCACTGCCTCCAAGCCGGCTTCGTGCTCATGTTCTCCTACTTTGGCGAGAGTGACATGGGCGTCAAGGTGTTCAACGAGACGCGCTGCCGTTGGTACTACAACGGCGACAACGCCGAGGAGGACGATGACTGAAGTGTTGTTTCTTCGCAGCGAAAATAGTCACGGATGTTTCTAGCTGTTCTTCCCCGAAAGAACCAACAGGGGTACCGTCAACAGCTGGATTTTCCAGTTTGGGTGACTGGGTGTGCCCTCGAGTGTTCTTTCTTGGCAGCGAGCACATGAAACATTCGATGCCCGGCCTAGTTAGGTTTAGTTATTTTGCAATGTTTTATATTTGTGTCAACCATGGTTCAAACTATGTATTAGTATGTGGAAAACCATGTTCCAAATTATGTCTTCATGTAAACCACGTTCCCAACTATGTATTAGTTTTTGGAATATTTCTTCTCTTTATTAAAATAAAAGTGCAAAAAAATAAAAAAGAGTATTTTTATGTTTGGGGGCGGCGTTTAGCGCTCGATCCGACATTGTTTGGGGACGCGACTGGAGATGCTCTTAGGGCATCTCTAGCGGCACGACGCACTTTATTGTCCGCGAGCGTCCGTTTGCGTCGCGCCGCGGACGCTAAAATGTCCGTTTTTTTGTCCGCGCGTCCGTTTGCGTCTGGGGTGGCTCCAGCGGGGCGACGGATTTAATTTTCTTATTTTTTTATCTTCTTCATTTAAACATAGTTCCAAATATTATATATTGAAACATGATTTTACACAAGCTAATACATAGTTTTGAACATGGTTTACACAAACTAGTACATAGTTTGAACCATGGTTGACATAAATAAAACATTGCAAAATGAGGAAAACCAGTTGTGTTGATTACCGTATGTTCGCTGCAAAGAAAGAACATTCGAGGGCACACCCAGTCACCCAAACTGGAAAATCCAGCTGGTCTCGGTGGCCCTGTTGGTTCTTTCGAGAACGAACATCTAGAAACCTCGACTACTGGCTTCGTCTAGCCCGTAGCCATATTCGCTGCAAAGAAAGAACACTCTAAAGATCTAACTATCGGTGTCCGAGCCGGATTCGCCGGTGTGGTAGTGCCTGCGGCACGCCGTGTCGTCGAACACCTTGACGATCATCTCGCCATCAACCTCGTTGAGGAAGGTGAGCTGGCAGCCGCGCTCGAGCTCGAGGTCGCGGGCGAACTTGTCCCACCCGGGGGCGCCCAGGGCCGCGGCCTCGACCTCCTCGCTGGCCACCATGTCCGGCCATGGACTTCCTCGCGGGCCTGGCTGCGTCGCGGGAAGAGCTAGGCGGCGCTACGGCGGAGCTTGTGGCGGCTAGGGTTTGTTTGGAGGAGTGGATGAGGAGGAAGAAGAAGGCGCGTCCTCTTTATATAGGCGGAGGCAGGAGACGGCCGCAGGACGCGTGGCGTCGCCATTAACTTCGTTGGCGGAGGTGGCGGCGGCCGCTCGGCAGCGGAGGCATCACCATTAACGTGGCGCAGACTACCAAAGCGACGCAGCGGCGGCGCCAGTCGCTGGCGCGTCTGAGAAGACGCATCGACGCAGGATCGCTGCCAGGTGGGCCCGACGAAACGTCCGCTAGACGCGAGCGGACATTTTCGCGTCTGCGCAGCGTCCGCATAGACGCATCCGAGGCGCATATTTGAGCCAGGTTTGCGTCACCGTGGCGACCCGATCACTTTGCGTCGCCCCGCTGGAGGAGGGCCCAAACGCGTTTCCGATCACGGCGGACGAAAATAGTCGCTCAGTGTCCATTTGCGTCGCGCCGCTGGAGATGGTGATCCCGGAGCTCTACGTGGGCGGTGACGTGTGTCCGGGAGCGTCTCCGTAGGGGTAATTTACCGGAGTTTGCAACGCACATGTCTGGACATCCGTATGACGTGACGTAGCAGCAGACTATACAAAGGGAGCCCATGGTCAACCAGGTCTTCCCACCTCTATCCGATCCCTCGCCCTTCCTCCACTCCTCTCCTCTCCTCTCCTCCCCGTCCGACCACCAGCGCGCTCACCGTGCCCGGAGGAGGAAGACGCGCGGCGCAGGCTTCGATCGCCGCCCGGCCACTCCCCGGCGAGAGGTACGGTAAACTTCCCCAATCCCCGGCGAGGCCTCGACACGAGCCACTGACAAAGGGCCCCACCGAACGAGCCTCTGACAGCAGGGGTCCAGTGGAGTAAGAAAAAAAAACAGGGTGGAGTCGCGCCGCCGCCCGTTTGTCCTTTTAAACACGCCGAGCGAACAGGGTGGGGGGGGAGAAATCGAGCCGAGTTCGTGGGTTCGTGCTGCTGCTGCTGCTGCTGCCTCAGAGTCCGTCGATCGATCGCTCGCTCAGCCGGGCTCGAGTAAGCGCGCAATCCCGTCTCTCTGCATACGCTTCGATCTGCTTTCCTTAGATCGTGTTCTTGTTCGTCCTTGTTCGATTCGATTGGGGACAGGACCACTTCTTGATTCGGTTGCGGCGCCGGCCCCTCTAGATCGGTTCCGGGCGAAGTTCCCTCTGCGCGGGCCGGTCGATTCGGTAGATCTCTGTCCTCTATCGGGGGAGAGGATTCAGGGGGGGGGCATCTGGTTGCCCCTGCGCTCGTTTTCTTCGTCCATTTCTGGTACTAGGATTCTCCAGCTTCGCCCCCCTTGTAGGGCTGCTAGGATTTCTTCCTTGCTTTGTTATTTTGCGGTGATTGATTCGGCTACCGGGTTCGCTAGGTTTGTGCCCGATAGTAGGATTATCTTTTTTTTTTCTGCCATTCTGGTCAAGGGTGTTTTTGTTTTTATTATACTCTTCATATTACCAAATGGTTTTGACAAGCTGGTCTAAAGTTCTTGATGGTGCTACTGGTATATTAAGATGCTAGGGCTGGGTTCCTGCAATGCAGAATATAATAATTATATGACATTGGATTGAGCCATACACTCTTGAAATTCAGGCTGACTCTGGAGCTGAAGGGAGTTCAGGTGAGTATAAGCATCAGAGACACATAGCATGAGTACTACCAGCAGTGCGCGGCGTGCCGCAAGGAGGCAGTCGCAAGATGGGTCTGCTGACAAGGTTGTTGTCAACTTGGATGCAAGCTCGCCGGTGGCGGGGAGCGGTCCTGGGCTGACAGTCTCCCCTGGCGCACGCACATCACCTATTGATGTGGAAGCCCTCGATGATGAAGTGCAGGCGGTATCGCCTTCACAAGTGCCTCCCCCGGTAAATTGCTTCTTCTTGCTTGTGGATGAAAGATCTTGTACTTCACGTTTCAGGAATTAATGTTATGCCATTGGGTCCATACTGATGTTCAAGAAGCAGAGTTCATCTTACTTACCTCAGATTTTCCTGTTAAAGGAGGTATCTACAATCATGCTTCATTTCTGGTACTTATATCAAATTACCTTGCATTTTGCAGAGGGTGATTCGGAGAACAAGGCCATATGTGACAATAGTTGATCTGGAGGTAGATGCTACCCCTGAAGGTTAGTATGCTACTTGCTACATATGTTGCTTTTCATAGAAATGTTTGGCTTCTAACGTAATAGAATTTGGGTGATAAGACTTTTCATCAGTCTGGTCTGAGTTGTGTGGTAGCACTGTCTACTTTCTGAACAACACAGAAGATTTTGGGTTCTTACTCATATATCATCGTGCTGCTAAGATGACTGCAGTTTCTGATTATAGCATGAGGACATCTATTTTTAATTGTGGCAGCAACCATATAAGCTACATATGTTGCATTTCATAGAAATGTTTGGCTTCTAACGTAATAGAATTTGGGTGATACACTTTTCATCAGTCTAATATGAGTTGTGTTGGTAAATTCGTTTAGCACCATCTAATTTGTGAACAACACAGAAGATTTTGGGTTCTTACCCGTAAATCATCGTGCTGCCAAGATGACTGTAGGTGCTGATTATAGTATGAGAACATCATTTTTTCAATTGTGGCAGCAACCATATAAGCCCCCGCAAATATAAAGAAGCTATTCTCAGAATTGGACTAGTTATCTTGCTTGTCTGACCTTTTCTTCTAATTTCCCATTGTAATTGTGTGCTGTAAGATACTGCATGTGTGTCAAATGCTGCATCTGGGAAGCTTAAGTAAAAGATGTAAAAATGTTCATCATATGGTATCGTATTCCCAGTTGATTGAGGTTCCTTGTGACCTTATTATATCTGCTTTATGGTTTATTCAGTCAGTAGTGTTTCATGATGATAATGGAGCTGTGCCTTCTCATACCGCAGTGAACAAACGGCCAAGGATTACACCTCTGATGCATCTCTTCCCAGAAAGGGGAGAAGGGTCCAGCCTGCAGGTAAAGTTTGTAATTTGAAGGGAATAATTTTCCATCTTTAAACCAGCCTTTGATTACTGCTTAGTTGCGGCTATCTACTTTGTCGTCTATGTATTCTGGGTATTCTGTTACAAACATTGTCTTTTATATTGAGTTGTGAACTATGCTCCCTTTTTTTGGATTACAGGTGAAATAGTTTGTTATAAGAAAAGAATATCTTTCTTGTTTTGTTTTAAGCTGTAAATAATAGGACGCTCATACTTGCAATATTCTGATAGTGCCATGTAGATGTCTTCAGCATGTTCTTGGAAGCTTTTGCTGACCATTAAAGATTCTAGTTTTGAACTGGCAACTTGACAATCGCTAAATTTCAAGGACCATCTTACCTTTTGTAGTATAGATAGATGCCATGCATTGATATGATTATCCAATATGCTAGAGGATATGTTGGAACAAAGTGGGAGGAATTCTCCATTTC
Source organism: Lolium rigidum (assembly GCF_022539505.1). Taxonomy (NCBI): domain Eukaryota; kingdom Viridiplantae; phylum Streptophyta; class Magnoliopsida; order Poales; family Poaceae; genus Lolium; species Lolium rigidum. Next base: position 289,959,960 of record NC_061509.1, on the reverse strand, counting down.
TTTCTGCATACATTGAAATCTTGCATCCAGTTATTATAGGCCTTATTACCACTGCCTCATTATTTTTGTTCAACCGTAACTGTATGCTTCCATCCTGCAGTCGAGCAATGCTGCAAAAATTAGCGAAGAGCCTGCTAAAGCAGTGGTTCCAAAGGAACCGAGTTTTGATTGCCCGGTGTGCTGGAACAAGTTGGTGGAGCCTTCCACGACAAACTGTGGCCATATTTTCTGCACCGAGTGCATCAAGCAAGCTATCCAGTATCAGAAGAAATGTCCTACTTGCCGCAAAGCCCTCAGGAAGAACAATTTCCATCGTATTTACCTTCCGAACTCTCATGCTTAAGGTGAGTCGGTTTCACTTCTACCTATCCATTAGCTTCTCCTTTTCCTGGTGAACCTAGGTTTCATCAAATACATGTCCCATGGACTAATATCTTGCTGTGTAATTTATTTTCAGGTCAGCAGCGGATCAGTCTACTGAAGTGTACCCTCACCTAGATGAATTATTACTTAGAAAACTAGGGTGAACAGTTGGTTAATTTGACTGGTGTATGTATTAGATGGTTGATCTATGTAACTGGAATTGGCCTTAAGCTGAGATGATAACGGTGGATGGCATTTTTAGTATCTGTGTTCTTTACAAGGGCCCAGTCAAGTATGTTTTGATGAAGTTTTAACCAGCTCCTAGGCTATCACACAGGCTGGAGTCGGCATGGTTCAGCTCATCTTCTGGAGTGCTGGAGATGCAGAGTTAGAGTACCTCTAACAGTTGATGTATTTACATCATATTGCCAAAATATACAACATGAAAACTGATGTATTTTACATCACTGGTATTGCAACAGGCGATGTAAAATACATTACATCACATCTACAGCAAATTGTTCTTCTTTGACAGTTTAAACTTAAATTGAAACTCAAATTTCAGTTCGGAAATATCAATTGTTAGGAAATATCAAATTCCAGTTACTTTTGACATTACATCACATCTAAAGTTAGGAAATATAAAAAAGAAATAACAGGACACATGAAAATGTCAAAAGTTACACTTTAAGTTGCATAATGCGTCTAGTTAGGAAATATCAAATTTCAGTTGCAGCAGATGAAAATACCGATTGGTTACGTATCCACTTGTTATTCCAAGATTGAAATATGGTATCATAGCAAAGCCGGGAAATCATCAATGTTTATTTCCCTCGTCTGATATACATCTGTGAAGAAAGACCAACATACAAGAACAATTCACAGTGAGATAAATTAACCAAAGGAATGTGTGCATTTCCAAATACTTTCAGGTATTCTAAATGTGTACCTCTAAGCAAAGAAGGTACTCTTCCTTTGCATTATCTTGATTTCATTTTCATAGGACATACCCAAAACATATTGACAGAACTAAATCAGTGGCACTTTGTACCTATTATATTAGTAAAAATGGTTGGAAAATCAAGGCAGATGACTATACTTAAGTCATTTTGTTAAATAGTGTATATTCCAACTTACTTGATACGAGTAAAGAGATATATGATACACCTATTATACAATCAGAGAAAGAGAATCAACACCAGAAATTCAATTCGGCTCCCGGGAAGCCAGTTAGAAAATGGATTCCTATTTGAAGAGCGCCTAACCGCATGGATAAGCTCACATTAACCCGTCAATTTTGGATCCAATTCGGGATTTTTCTTGGGAAGTGTCGGGAAGAAATTGGAATGAAATAATATAGATTCATACAGAGGAAAAGGTTCTCTATTGATGCAAACGCTGTACCTAGAGGATAGAGGAAGAGGGAAAAATCGAAATGAAATAAATAAAGAATAAAGCAAAAAAAAAAAAGTCGAAGATAGAAGAGCCCAGATTCCAAATGAAGAAATGGAAACTCGAAAAAGATCCTTCTGATTCTCAAAGAATGAGGGGCAAGGGGATTGATACCGAGAAATATTTCTTCTTATTATAAGACGTTATTTGATCCGCATGTGTTTGGTAAAAGAACAATCTTCTCCTTTATCATATGGAAAGTATTCAATTAGAACATGAAAACGTGATTCAATTGGTCTTAGTTAGTCTTCGGGACGGAGTGGAAGAAGGTATGCTCCCTCTACTAAAAAATTATGTTTCGAAATGTCGAAAAATTACATGTACATCTTCATAATATACGTGCATTCGTCAAGTTTCACGAAAAACCAATATTTTGTGTGGTCTATATAAAAAAGAGAAAGTTTATCTTGTGAAAAGCATTATTTTTAGCACTGAATTTTTTCTTTTTTACACACGTCACATGATAAATCGATTTTTTATGAAACGACTTTGTGAGCACGTAGCACGTGAAGATGTACATGCGAACTTTTAGTTTCATTTTTTTAAAATTTAAAATGTATGTAAGATGCATTTCGAAATATAAATAGCATATGGACCCATGTTCCAAAACACCGCTCCCTTGTTAGTCAAAATGCTAAACTGAATTTAATAACATGCACCTCTAAATAGAGCCTGTGAATTTGGTCGTTGGCTATAGCAGGACCCTTACGGCATCAGCTCCTCCAGATCCACGATTCCTTGCACCGCCATCTCCCACGCTGGGTCTGCAGGATTCTTGAGATCCAACATCGTTTATGCCGCTGCAATTTTCTCCTCCAGCCCCTGCCCTGACAATTGCGGACGCCAACCCTTTGCCATATGCTTGATTGCCCATGACGAGGCCAAGCAGATTTGCAGCTTCCGCCGCAGTTTCACCTCTCTCCGCTCCTCCAACATCTTTTCCTCCTTGCAACACCTTGCACGCTCGCATGCGATCCTCGTTAGCTCTTCGTATGAGATGAACTCCCTGAACGACCACTTCCGCTCTGACATCTCCGCGCTCCGAGAACCTCACCGGCGAGTAACAGCGGTGGAGGGAGGTGGAGTTGTAGGTGGAGGTGGTTGGGGATCGCCTATATGTTAGGTCGAGACGGACGAGGCTAGACGTGTCACAGCCTCACTCAGAGAAACGAGGTCACATATAATTGAAGCCCATGTCTTGGGCCGATACTACACCTGGGCAAAGTTCGAGCCGGGCTTAAAAAAGTCCGCGGGTAAAAAGTCGGGTCTGAGCCCGGCCCGGCCAGCCCGACCGTCAGGCCTATAATTTAAGCCCAAACCCAGCCCGAACAAGCAAAAAGCCCGGCCCAGCCCGAGAAGCCCAGCTCGGCCAGATGAAAATGCGCAAAAAATGAAGGCCCGAGCCCGGCCCGGTGAAACGTCTCCGACGTATCGATAATTTCTTATGTTCCATGCCACATTATTGATGATACCTACATGTTTTATGCGTATTTTATGTCATATTTATGCATTTTCCGGCACTAACCTATTAACGAGATGCCGAAGAGCCAGTTGCTGTTTTCTGATGTTTTTGGTTTCAGAAATCCTAGTAAGGAAATATTCTCGGAATTGGACGAAATCAACGCCCAGGGGCCTATTTTGCCACGAAGCTTCCAGAAGACCGAAGAGGAGACGAAGTGGAGCCACGAGCTAGCGACACACTAGGGCGGCGCGGCCCAGCCCTTGGCCGCGCCGACCTACTGTGTGGGGCCCTCGTGTGGCCCCCTGACCTGCCCTTCCGCCTACATATAGTCTTCGTCGCGAAACCCCCAGTACCGAGAGCCACGATACGGAAAACCTTCCAGAGACGCCGCCGCCAATCCCATCTCGGGGGATTCAGGAGATCGCCTCCGGCACCCTGCCGGAGAGGGGAATCATCTCCCGGAGGACTCTTCACCGCCATGGTCTCCTCCGGAGTGATGAGTGAGTAGTTCACCCCTGGACTATGGGTCCATAGCAGTAGCTAGATGGTCGTCTTCTCCTTATGTGCTTCATTGTCGGGTCTTGTGAGCTGCCTAACATGATCAAGATCATCTATCTGTAATGCTATATGTTGTGTTTGTTGGGATCCGATGGATAGAGAATACTATGTTATATTGATTATCAATCTATTACCTATGTGTTGTTTATGATCTTGCATGCTCTCCGTTATTAGTAGAGGCTCTGGCCAAGTTTTTACTCTTAACTCCAAGAGGGAGTATTTATGCTCGATAGTGGGTTCATGCCTCCATTAAATGCGGGACGAGTGACGGAAAGTTCTAAGGTTGTGGATGTGCTGTTGCCACTAGGGATAAAACATTGATGCTATGTCCGAGGATGTAGTTATTGATTACATTACGCACCATACTTAATGCAATTGTCTCGTTGTTTGCAACTTAATACTGGAAGGGGTTCGGATGATAACCTGAAGGTGGACTTTTTAGGCATAGATGCATGCTAGATAGCGGTCTATGTACTTTGTCGTAATGCCCAATTAAATCTCACTATACTCATCATATCATGTATGTGCATGGTCATGTCCTCTCTATTTGTCAATTGCCCAACTGTAATTTGTTCACCCAACATGCTATTTATCTTATGGGAGAGACACCTCTAGTGAACTGTGGACCCCGGTCCATTCTTTTAATCGAATACAATCTCATCGCAATACTTGTTCTACTGTTTTCTCGTAAACAATAATCATCCACACTATACATCTAATCCTTTGTTACAGCAAGCCGGTGAGATTGACAACCTCGCTTGTTTCGTTGGGGCAAAGTACTTTGGTTGTGTTGTGCAGGTTCCACGTTGGCGTCGGAATCCCTGGTGTTGCGCCGCACTACATCTCGCCGCCATCAACCTTCAACGTGCTTCTTGGCTCCTACTGGTTCGATAACCTTGGTTTCTTACTGAGGGAAAACTTGCCGATGTACGCATCACACCTTCCTCTTGGGGTTCCCAACGGACGCGTGTTGTACGCGTATCAAGCTCTTTTTCTGGCGCCGTTGACGGGGAGATCAAGACACGCTGCAAGGGGAGTCTCCACATCCCAATCTCTTTACTTTGTTTTTGTCTTGCTTTATTTTATTTACTACTTTGTTTGCTGCATTATATCAAAACACAAAAAAATTAGTTGCTAGCTTTATTTTATTTACTGTCTTGTTTGCACGCTATATCAAAAATACAAAAAAAATTAGTTACTTGCATTTATTTTATCTAGTTTGCTTTATTTATTGTTGCTAAAATGGGTACTCCTGAAAATACTAAGTTGTGTGACTTCACAACCATAAATAATAATGATTTCTTATGCACACCTATTGCTCCACCTGCTACTACAGCAGAATTCTTTGAAATTAAACCCGCTTTACTGAATCTTGTTATGCGAGAGCAATTTTCTGGTGTTAGTTCTGATGATGCTGCTGCCCATCTCAATAATTTTGTTGAATTATGTGAAATGCAAAAGTATAAGGATGTAGATAGCGACATTATAAAATTAAAATTATTCCCTTTCTCATTAAGAGGAAGAGCTAAAGATTGGTTGCTATCTCCGCCTAAGAATAGTATTGATTCATGGACTAAATGCAAGGATACTTTTATTGGTAGATATTATCCCCCTGCTAAAATTATATCTTTGAGGAGTAGCATAATGAATTTTAAACAATTGGATAATGAGCATGTTGCACAAGCTTGGGAAAGAATGAAATCTTTGGTTAAAAATTGCCCAACCCATGGATCGACTACCTGGATGATCATCCAAACCTTTTATGCAGGACTGAATTTTTCTTCGCGGAACCTATTGGATTCAGCTGCTGGAGGTACCTTTATGTCCATCACTCTTGGCGAATCAACAAAATTTCTTGATAATATGATGATTAATTACTCCGAATGGCATACGGAAAGAGCTCCACAAGGTAAGAAGGTAAATTCTGTCGAAGAAACCTCTTCCTTGAGTGATAAGATTGATGCTATTATGTCTATGCTTGTGAATGATAGCACTAATGTTGATCCTAATAATGTTCCGTTAGCTTCATTGGTTGCCCAAGAAGAACATGTTGATGTTAACTTCATTAAAAATAATAATTTCAACAACAATGCTTATCAGAACAATTCTAGTAACAACTATAGGCCATATCCTTATAATAACGGCAACGGCTATGGTAATTCTTATGGGAATTCTTACAACAATAATAGGAACACACCCCCTGGACTTGAAGCTATGCTTAAAGAATTTATTAGTACACAAACTGCTTTTAATAAATCTGTTGAAGAAAAGCTTGGGAAAATTGATATACTTGCTTCTAAAGTCGATAGTCTTGCTGCTGATGTTGATCTTTTGAAATCGAAAGTTATGCCTAATGAAAATCATAATAATAAAATTGTTACTACAACAAATGCCATTCAAGTTAGAATTAATGAGAATATAAGATTGATGGCCGAATTGCGTGCTAGGTGGGAAATAGAAGAAAATGAAAAAGAAGATAATATAGCTAAAGTTTGGACTATTACCACTACTAGCAATGCTAATGCTCCACATGTTGCTGCACCTCCTACTAATAATGGTAAAAGAATTGGTGTTGGCAATGTTTCCACTTCTAATGCAAAGCGCGAAAAACTGCCCGAAACTGCTAAAACTGCTGAAACCGCTCGTGATAAAACTCGCTGAAATTTTTTCCAACATTGGGGATGATGATCCCATTGCTTTAGATTATAATGGTTTGGATTTTGATGATTGCCACATCTCTGAAGTTATAAAGTTCTTACAAAAACTTGCTAAGAGTCCTAATGCTAGTGCTATAAAATTGGCTTTCACGAAACATATTACAAATGCTCTCATAAAAGCTAGAGAAGAGAAACTAGAACGCGAAACTTCTATTCCTAGGAAGCTAGAGGATGGTTGGGAGCCCATCATTAAGATGATGGTCAATGACTTTGATTGCAATGCTTTATGTGATCTTGGTGCAAGTATTTCCGTTATGCCTAAGAAAATTTATAATATGCTTGACTTGCCACCATTGAAAAATTGTTATTTAAATGTTAATCTTGCTGATAACTCTACAAAGAAACCTTTGGGGAGAGTTGATAATGTTCGCATTACTGTTAACAATAATCTTGTCCCCGTTGATTTTGTTGTCTTGGATATTGAATGCAATGCATCTTGTCCCATTATATTGGGAAGACCTTTTCTTCGAACTGTTGGTGCTATCATTGATATAAAGGAAGGTAATATTAAATATCAATTTCCTCTCAAGAAAGGTATGGAACACTTCCCTATAAAGAGAATGAAGTTACCTTTTGATTCTATTATTAGAACAAATTATGATGTTGACACTTTGTCTCTTGACAATACTTGATATACACTTTCTGCGCCTAGCTGAAAGGCGTTAAAGAAAAGCGCTTATGGGAGACAACCCATGTTTTTACTACAGTACTTTCATTTTATATTTGAGTCTTGGAAGTTTTTACTACTGTAGCAACCTTTCCTTATCTTAGTTTTGTGCATTGTTGTGCCAAGTAAAGTCGTTGATAGTAAGGTTCATACCAGATTTGGATTACTGCGCAGAAACAGAATTCTTTGCTGTCACGAATCTGGGCCTAATTCTCTGTAGGTAACTCAGAAAATTATGCCAATTTACGTGAGTGATCCTCAGATATGTACGCAACTTTCATTCAATTTGAGCATTTTCATTTGAGCAAGTCTGGTGCCTCTTAGAAATTCGTCTTTATGAACTGTTCTGTTTTGACAGATTCTGCCTTTTATTTCGCATTGCCTGTTTTGCTATGCTTGATGGATTTTTCTATTCCATTGACTTTCAGTAGCTTTGTGCAATGTCCAGAAGTGTTAAGAATGATTATGTCACCTCTGAACATGTAAATTTTAATTGTGCACTAACCCTCTAATGAGTTTTTTTGAGTTTGGTGTGGAGGAAGTTTTCAAGGATCAAGAGAGGAGGATGATACAACATGATCAAGGAGAGTGAAAGCTCTAAGCTTGGGGATGCCCCGGTGGTTCATCCCTGCATATTTCAAGAAGACTCAAGCGTCTAAGCTTGGGGATGCCCAAGGCATCCCCTTCTTCATCAACAACATTATCAGGTTCCTCCCCTGAAACTATATTTTTATTCCATCACATCTTATGTGCTTTGCTTGGAGCGTCGGTTTGTTTTTGTTTTTTGTTTTTATTTAACTAAAATGGATCCTAGAATTCTTTGTGTGGGAGAGAGACACGCTCCGCTGTTGCATATGGACAAATATGTCCTTAGGCTTTACTCATAATGTTCATGGCGAAGGTTGAATCTTCTTCGTTAAATTGTTATATGGTTGGAATCGGAAAATGATACATGTAGTAATTGCTAAAATGTCTTGGATAATGTGATACTTGGCAATTGTTGTGCTCATGTTTAAGCTCTTGCATCATATACTTTGCACCTATTAATGAAGAAATACATAGAGCTTGCTAAATTTGGTTTGCATAATTGGTCTCTCTAAGGTCTAGATAATTTCTAGTATTGGGTTGAACAACAAGGAAGACGGTGTAGAGTCTTATAATGTTTACAATATGTCTTTTATGTGAGTTTTGCTGCACCGGTTTATCCTTGTGTTTGTTTCAAATAACCTTGCTAGCCTAAACCTTGTATCGAGAGGGAATACTTCTCATGCATCCAAAATCCTTGAGCCAACCACTATGCCATTTATGTCCACCATACCTACCTACTACATGGTATTTCTCCGCCATTCCAAAGTAAATTGCTTGAGTGCTACCTTTAAAATTTCTATCCTCTACCTTTGCAATATATAGCTCATGGGACAAATAGCCTAAAAACTATTGTGGTATTGAATATGTACTTATGCACTTTATCTCTTATTAAGTTGCTTGTTGTGCGATAACCATGTTCCTGGGGACGCCATCAACTACTCTTTGTTGAATATCATGTGAGTTGCTATGCATGTCCGTCTTGTCTGAAGTAAGGGAGATTTACCACTCATTTAATGGTTAGAGCATGCATAATGTTAGAGAAGAACATTGGGCCGCTAACTAAAGCCATGAATCATGGTGGAAGTTTCAGTTTTGGACATATATCCTCAATCTCATATGAGAACATTAATTGTTGCTAAATGCTTATGCATTAAAGAGGAGTCCATTATCTGTTGTCTATGTTGTCCCGGTATGGATGTCTAAGTTGAGAATAATCAAAAGCGAGAAATCCAATGCGAGCTTTCTCCTTAGACCTTTGTACAGGCGGCATAGAGGTACCCATTTGTGACACTTGGTTAAAACATGTGTATTGCGATGATAATCCCGGTAATCCGAGCTAATTAGGACAAGGTGCGGGCACTATTAGTATACTATGCATGAGGCTTGCAACTTGTAAGATTTAATTTACATAACATATATGCTTTATTACTACCGTTGACAAAAAAAATTATTGTTTTCAAAACCAAAGCTCTAGCACAAATATAGCAATCAATGCTTCCCTCTGCGAAGGGCCTTTCTTTTACTTTTATGTTGGGTCAGTTCACCTATTTCTCTCTACCTCAAGAAGCAAACACTTGTGTGAACTGTGCATTGATTCCTACATACTTGCATATTGCACTTGTTATATTACTTTGCATTGACAACTATTCATGAGATATACATGTTACAAGTTGAAAGCAACCGCTGAAACTTAATCTTCCTTTTGTGTTGCTTCAATACCTCTACTTTGAATTATTGCTTTATGAGTTAACTCTTATGCAAGACTTATTGATGCTTGTCTTGAAAGTACTATTCATGAAAAGTCTTTGCTTTATGATTCAGTTGTTTACTCATGTCATATACATTGTTTTGATCGCTGCATTCATTACATATGCTTACAATAGTATGATCAAGGTTATGATGGCATGTCACTCTAGAAATTATCTTTGTTATCGTTTACCTGCTCGGGACGAGCAGAAACTAAGCTTGGAGATGCTGATACGTCTCCGACGTATCGATAATTTATTATGTTCCATGCCACATTATTGATGATACCTACATGTTTTATGCGTACTTTATGTCATATTTATGCATTTTCCGGCACTAACCTATTAACGAGATGCCGAAGAGCCGATTGTCTGTTTTCTGCTGTTTTTGGTTTCAGAAATCCTAGTAAGGAAATTTTCTCGGAATTGGACGAAATCAACGCCCAGGGGCCTATTTTGTCACGAAGCTTCCAGAAGACCGAAGAGGAGACGAAGTGGGGCCACGAGCTGGCGACACACTAGGGCGGCGCGGCCCAGCCCTTGGCCGCGCCGACCTACTGTGTGGGGCCCTCGTGTGGCCCCCTGACCTGCCCTTCCGCCTACATATAGTCTTCGTCGCGAAACCCCCAGTACCGAGAGCCACGATACGGAAAACCTTCCAGAGACGCCGCCGCCAATCCCATCTCGGTGGATTCAGGAGATCGCCTCCGGCACCCTCGCCGGAGAGGGGAATCATCTCCCGGAGGACTCTTCACCGCCATGGTCGCCTCCGGAGTGATGAGTGAGTAGTTCACCCCTGGACTATGGGTCCATAGCAGTAGCTAGATGGTCGCCTTCTCCTTATGTGCTTCATTGTCGGGTCTTGTGAGCTGCCTAACATGATCAAGATCATCTATCTGTAATGCTATATGTTGTGTTTGTTGGGATCCGATGGATAGAGAATACTATGTTATGTTGATTATCAATCTATTACCTATGTGTTGTTTATGATCTTGCATGCTCTCCGTTATTAGTAGAGGCTCGGCCAAATTTTTACTCTTAACTCCAAGAGGGAGTATTTATGCTCGATAGTGGGTTCATGCCTCCATTAAATCCGGGACGGTGACGTAAAGTTCTAAGGTTGTGGATGTCTTGTTGCCACTAGGGATAAAACATTGATGCTATGTCCGAGGATGTAGTTATTGATTACATTACGCACCATACTTAATGCAATTGTCTCGTTGTTTGCAACTTAATACTCGGAAGGGGTTCGGATGATAACCTGAAGGTGGACTTTTTAGGCATAGATGCATGCTGGATAGCGGTCTATGTACTTTATCGTAATGCCAAATTAAATCTCACTATACTCATCATATCATGTATGTGCATGGTCATGCCCTCTCTATTTGTCAATTTCCCAACAGTAATTTGTTCACCCAACATGCTATTTATCTTATGGGAGAGACACCTCTAGTGAACTGTGGACCCCGATCCATTCTTTTAATCGAATACAATCTACTGCAATACTTGTTCTACTGTTTTCTCGCAAACAATCATCATCCACACTATACATCTAATCCTTTGTTACAGCAAGCCGGTGAGATTGACAACCTCGCTGTTTCGTTGGGGCAAAGTACTTTGGTTGTGTTGTGCAGGTTCCACGTTGGCGCCGAAATCCCTGGTGTTGCGCCGCACTACATCTCGCCGCCATCAACCTTCAACGTGCTTCTTGGCTCCTACTGGTTCGATAAACCTTGGTTTCTTACTGAGGGAAAACTTGCCGCTGTACGCATCACACCTTCCTCTTGGGGTTCCCAACGGACACGTGATGTACGCGTATCACCCGGCCCGACGTTCGGGCTTAGATTTCAGGCCCAAGCCCGGCCCGAAGTGCAAGCCCAACCCAGCTCGGCCCGAGATTTTTGGGCCGGGTCAGGCTGGGCCTGTCCGGGCCGGGATGCCCATGCCCAGCTGTAGCCGAGACGATCCAATTAAATATAAAACCGTAGTCCACAAGACAATTTCCTATTTAACAACGTGTACCCTAACTCATCGTTAGGGTTTGTCTGCTGGTGGCTATGTCTCGTCGCGTGGGTGATCAGCAGCTGCACGCGCGAACTCTTCGGCTGGAGCGGATTCGATGGACGACGATGATGGATGGGCGAAGCTTACATTTGTTGTGTATTACAACAGCAGGAATCTTCTCTTTCTTAATAGATGGTCTCATTTTGCTGGTCTCACAGCGAGCCACATCACCTGAATAAGAATCTTCACCTTTCCCTCATTGTTCTCAGGCGCAGGCCACGTTTTTTATACCTAGACCAACACCGCAACACAAGCTTCGTCGCGATACCCACGGGAGGAGCCGAACGGCAGTACCTTCGTGGCTAGACCCACGCGCCTCCATAAGATGTGGCTCTTTAATCACCAGCACCTTTTCCTCATCGGTCGCGACGCACGGCCTCCGGCGATTCCTCTCACCACGATCGATGGGCTCCTCGCAACAAATGCTCACGAAGTCGTCCGATGTGTTCCGCCATTCATCGAGTAGAAAACTAGAAACCGATCGATCAATTCAATCGTTGCTGCATGTTAAAAGCCTGATGGCATCACATCTCTGGCACCAGTCTCCACTCTGGTATGGCCGCTCATGATTTGCATTCTTCCCTTTTACTTTTCAATCCCCTCTCTCAATTTGACAGATTGCGCTCCGGCAGGGCTTGAAATCTGCTCAGCATTTTCTCATCCCCGTCTGATTGGATTGGATTGTGTTGCTCGGTCAAGCCCCTCAGAATTTGGTTGTATTATCCATAGCCGTGACTCTCCTCCGATCGGAAACAGAACAGCCTAGAGTCGCCCCTTCTATTCTCTACAAGCTGAACAGGACGGATCTGGTGCCGCCGTCGTCGCCTTCGTCATATCCGTTACTGTAGAAGGTTAGCCCATAACTCAAGACCACCACAATATTATATGGCCGCCCTGTTATTATTTTTTCCATGTCTCCATGAGTATTTTCATATACCTTTGCACTTCCTTTTGATGGGTAGTTTGAGGTCGATATGCAAAAAAGATCATTATGTGCTCGGGTGAGTTGCATGATTTCCTTTATCTGTTTCAGCAATCAAGCTTTACACCAGCAACAAATAGTACTTTACTGTAATTGATGTTCATGGTCCAGTTTTAGTCTTTATGCGTTTGACTTGCGATTTATAGAAATCTTAGGGCACATTCAGCAAGCATGTTCATCTTGGTTGCATGTTATCCAAAAAAATTGCAGGTTTAAACCACATTGAAGGTTGCATGTTATCCAAAAGACTGGCACTACCCCATAAGATCTTATACATTTGTACAGGCTTACAGACATGCACTAAACCAACTGTTATACGTAACATATTCTTCTTGATTTTTCTCTGCAGCAACATAGATCCCTTGAGATTCAACAAGAAAAAAAAAGGTATTATACACTAGCATTAAATTATCCAGCATCATCAAGTTATCTTATTTTAGACTGTTTATTCTATGTATCTTTTCACCAAAATCTCGGCGTTGTTGAATCTCAAGTACCAGGATAGGTAATTCTAACTTCATGATGGTATTGTATTTTTATTTTCGCTAACATTAATATTTCAGTTGCTGTGAATAAAGCTTCTTGCTTTGTAGTTCCTCTTGTGATATTTTTTCATGACCACTCAATCCTCATCCAAAGAAGTATTACATCAAGTCTAACATCAATATCGACTAAAGATGTGCATATGATAGTTAAGCCTCTTTATTGAATTCTGTAGGGGAAAACTGATTCTGATGATATATGTTGATCCTCTGGCTTCTAACTTGATCTCCAGTGCAGAAGTGGTATTGTATAAATAGTATTCAGTTCAAACGAATAGATCAAATTGACAATGCAACCTGGTGTACGTAGTTTTCCACCACAATTTCATATTTGAATGTATCGTATTATTCATCATTAACATATTCTTTGTTTATATATATATGAAGTGTTGTAAGGCATGATTTGTTTTCAGGCAAAATGTACATCATCCACTAACATGCATGATGTATAAAGTCCACTTAAACTACTGATAACTTCTGGTTGATCTCTTTATTTGCCTTCTACACATATGTAAAAGTATACCTCTCACCACCAATTGTAAAATCGAGTAACAATGTGTCATTTGATATTGAAACACTTTTGTAATAATTTATTGTCCAAACATGATATTTTGCTTATTGTGTTTTTTCTTGAGCTTATATGTCATGTTTATGTTTCCTCCTGGTCTTCCTGGCAAGTCCAGTAGTTTTTGGAACATCCATAAGTAAATTCATAATGTTGGGTGATTCATATCGAGTGCAGTTTGAGCTTAGAAGTGGTGTACCTCCCGTGTAAGCTATTCATAGTTAATATAATAGGAACTCATTTGGGAGTTCGGTAGAAAAGTTATTATAAGGCAAGTCCACCAACGTTCGCAATGTAAGATGTCAGCTATTTAGTTTTATTTCTAAGTGATATTATGGTATTGTAACAATTTTTTATGTTATTATTGTAATTTTTTTTATCTTTGGCACGCTAATGTCCCGCAGAAATGGACCTCATGTTATTAATTATATAAGTGATGCTTCTAGATGTCAAAAGAAATTTCCGCAGCAACGCGCGGGGTATCATCTAGTATAAAGAATGCGGCAGCACATAGCCTAGTTGAGCCAGTTAGTATGTAAACATTTGGTGTTTCTTTAAATGTTCTTAAATTTGCCATGGTCTGATATGATGAAATATAGGATGATGAAGGCATGCCTCAGTTTATTGATGTGTTGCCGCAATATAAGTATTATTCATTTTACAACGATATTGAGCACAACACAAAGGATAGGTGTGGCCACTCGGTGTACTCTGCTCGGCGTGTTTGCAAATATGGTTGCGACGCTGGAAGATGGTTTTTGGGTTGTCCATATGAGTTTTATTTTCAAACCATTTATTATGTACATAAATCAGAAAATTATTTGATATCGTACAAATAATCTGACTTGTGCTATGTTTTCTTTCAGGGAATCCATACATGCGCATATGTAGAATGGGTTGACGGTGAATGAAAAGGAAAAGAAAGATACATGATAGATCTCCTATTCGAGAAGAACAACAAGTTATTGAACGAAATTGAAGAGAAACTACTTTGAAGATATAATTGAAATGCAGAGAAAACCCAAACCCAATGTAGAAAAAATAATGAAGATACCATGAAAAACACAACCCACCGGAAAAACCCAATGTAGAAAGGGTGTGCCATGCCACCATGCACAAGTGTGCCAAATATTACCCCATTCAATGGTGTTTTGCTATATTTTTTTTAGCAAAGTTAGACCCTTTTACCCCAGAAACCCTTGTTTCGACAGGTTTTTTATAGCACGCATACAAAATAATAAGGTGCAAATTCCATAAGCAAACCAAAGGGCTCATCAGATTCTGAAAAAAAAATTGACACTTGTGAAGAGATAATTTTACATGCTACCTGAGACCAAGTATTTGTTTTAACAAAAGGTAGCACGGAACACTTGATATTTATTACAAAAAAAATAACCTTTTCTAGACTAATTAAATTTAAGTCGTTTTTTTACATTGAGCTTTGTGTAACCGAGTCAACTGGAAATATTATTGGACAATTCATATGCCCATCTCTCTACTACTCTAATAAACTTGATTATGCTGAATTGACATGACACATGAGGTTTTACCTTCTTAGCTACAGAGTATGACTCCTTTATAACCTTAGAGCATCTCCAGCCGTTGGAGGGTCCGGGGCACAATCCAGATGGAAATTGGTTCGAATTGGATCTATTTTTGCCATGGGGAGCAACGATTTTCCAGCCGTCCTGGGGAATTTGCGCGGGCCAGAGCGCGGAATCTTCACTGACACGCGGGCCAGGGCGTGGAATTTGCTCCATCCGGAGTCCCCGGCAGCACCCCGGGAAACCGAGGATGGCCTGGAAAGTCCGGACTGATTTAGGCCTAAATCCGGACGAAAACGAGAAGCTGGGGGCGTGAGAGCATCTCTAGCCGTCTCCCCAACGAGGCCCCCAGGACGCCTTTTTTCATCCGGATGGACGAAAACGGCCCAGTCACGCCCCCGGCTCCTCGATTTCGTCCGGATTAGGCCTTTCATCCGTCCGAAGAGCCCAGGACATCCCCGGCCCCCCGGGGAGCGCTCGGGGACTCCGAACGAGAGAAAAGCGCGGAAACCGTCTGGTGGCCCCGACCTGTCGGTGACAATGGCCTGGGTTTCTACGGCAATACCCTCGTGTTCCCGATCTACGGCAATACCCTCGTCGAACGAAAGCTTTGAACTCTCAAGTGGTGCAACATAGACAAATTATATATAATTCGAATAAACATAAACATTATATATAAAAACTTTAAAACAAACTTAAACTACTTCTTCCTAGATGGCCCCGCCTCATCGTCGTGGCGGCGATGCTTCCGACTCGTCACCTCCTCGTCAGAGGAAGTTGAGTCGTCCTCATCGTCAGCCTCTTCCTCCTCCTCCTCCTCATCGGCCTGTTCCTCGGCCTGCTCCTCGGCCTCTTCGTCCTCCTCCTCGTCTGTCATCCCATCCGTCCTCACTGGTCGGGGGGGGGGGGGGGGAATCGTCGCTGTTGGACGATGCAGCTTGATCCCACCAATGGCGCCATCCAGGCGGCTTCCCCTCGATGTCGGTGTTCGATGGCCAAGAGAGATCGCTCATGGTTGACAGAGGATGGTGAGGAGAGAATAGATGAATGGCGTCGGCCATCGGAAACCGTATATGTAGGTCTCTCGACGAAGAGAGCGGCGGTTGCTCTTCCGCAGAGTTCGTGCTCCATTACGGCGGTTCTCGCGTCAAGGCCACTTCGACCGTTCCCGACGAGGCGTTTGGGCTCGCCGGACCACTTCGCGGACCATTACGACGGTTCAATGCGTCGAGGGCGCTCCGACGGTTGCCCTTCCCGGCGACTGCACCGTCGCTATGCACGCGGTGGGTGCGCGTCAGAAGGCAACCATGGGCTCGCCGCTGGGAAAATGGGCCTCCCCAAGCCAAAAAAAAATACATCCATCTGGCGCTAAATACCGCCGGATTTCGGTCTGGGGAGCCCCAACGGCTAGAGATGCTCTGACTGAACCGTTTTCATCCGTTCGGATGAAAAAAAAAATCCTTAGGGTCTTCCCGGGGACATGGCTGGAGATGCTCTTAGGCACATATCGCTTTAGTCTTTACTAATATACTAGGAACCAATAGGCGCGTCGGCACGCCGTGCCCGTGGATGTATGCTAGCCTTTGCTAACAATTTAGCATGTATATGGTAAATAGCTTTATATTGTAACTGGGGGGCGGAAGTTTGTGGCAGCGATAGTGGTGACACAAAATAAAAGATAGTTCTTGTAGACAAAACATGGCAAAATAATTCAAGTCGGTTCGCACTGATAAAAAAATTAGTATACATTTCAGTTATCATTGCAGATATGGATATCTATTCTTCATTACAAATGTAAAAGTTATGCAACACCATATGGATGGACTATTATATATGTTTTCTTTTGTTTTCTTAAAGATAAGATGAGTGGATGCAAACAAACGGTAGTGCACATTCCAAAGAAAAAAAAATATATAGCATATTTGCTTATAGGCATGCAGCTTAATGTGTACCAAGCCACGAAGAGCGCAACATATATGAACCTACTACAAAAAAAAGTATGCATTGTTTGCAACTATTATCTTTCATCTGGCTACATAAATGCCCTACGTCCACGAAGAATTAACATGCCAATATTAGTTGATAGCAACGGTATTACTATTGATTCCATTGTTTTCCTCTGGTCTCAAAAGGCATTGTCATTTTCCACATCCTGCATGAAGGCGGTTACATTTCAAAAAATCATTTCGGATGGACAAAGGGCATAACTGAAATTTTGAAACAAACCCAACATGAACATAGCTGAAACATGTACGTACCAAATACAACTGACTCCCACTGCAAGACAACAATTCGCATAAAATAGGGAAAAAAGTAAGCCAAACATTTCCATGGTAGGTGGACTGCCTATGCTATTGCTAATGTGCAAAGAAGAATATTTTTGTTTTCAGCGGTAGTAGTGTAACAGTGGTCATATTGACTTCTCTTACTAATGACTATTTTGAAAGGGATTAGAAAACCGAAATGTTGAGTCCTAAGATCAGATGAAGGGTACATTCAACATAACTCGTTGAACATTAAATTCATTTAAGGAAATTGGACAGTAATGATGTATTGTATTTATTTAAGGAGACCTGGACCAGAGCACAAACACATATAAGTTCTCAAAATCAAAATTGCAGGGCCTGATATTCAGTCATTTGCTTCTTTATAGTCGTTGTGTAAACCAGAAGTTGCGCATCCTTTCATATTTATAGAGTAAGCAGGGAGATACAACAAAAGGTAAGATAATTTAACAACAAACCAAAGAACATATTCATGCTACTCATATGAATCTGGTATAAATACAACTATGGGGCAATAGCACCAGCAAGAGAAGTTAAGAAAATAACTGTCAAGAGATCTAACTTCAGTAACCAAGATCTGTAAGTCAAATATAGTGCAATAGGAACAAAAAATAGGCAAACGCTTGTGGTGCCTGCTAAGCCACCTCACTTTCACCTGCCTTCAAAACCTCGACAACAATATCATCGAAAGTTGCAAGGAGATGCATAGAATGAAATAAAAAAATAAACATGATATGTCATGCTCAGTCTACAGTTGCAAATATTAGCATTCAAGCTACTGGTAAATCATGATATATTGACACATAAATCATTTCACTGGATAGGCTCTAAATTGTTGATGGATAGCTACATTTTAAGTACCCTTTGTTAGAATAGAGAAAAATGAGATATAACAATACGGAACGTCAACTCACTGTTTTCGATATCTTCGTATGTACATAAACTAATGAATCATCTAGAACTGTCACTGTTCACTTACTTGGCCATTGTGTTTATCTTGACAGACAATAGTGGCTATCCATATATGTCCATTAGACCAATTGCTTCACTGACACACAATCCATAGATAGCCCAATGAGGCGGTGAAGAGGGTTTCTAAGATTCTAGTCATGACTCGGATGGTGGCGAAGGCATCAGATGACAATTTTGTTCTAGCCATTAAGTAAACCTAGAAGATTCAAATCTTTGTGACCTGCAAGAGTTTCATCCAGGTGTTAGTTCACATGGCTCTGTAATAGAGTATAGGATTATGAGATACCAATTAAAGCAGTAACAAATCAATTAACACATGACTCTGTTGTAAACCAGAACAATGAATAATCAGTTAACTTGTTTTCCAATATGATCATCAGAAGTATTTCTCTACACTCTTATCATTAAAAAGGTATCTGCTCATAGAATTCTATAATAGCGGTGAAACATATTACCGAAAAAACAATAAGGTTTAATCGGTAAATACCACACCTGCTCTGAAAATGTAAAATCTCCGGTAGGCATTCGTAAGAAGTGAGCGCATATCATTACCTTGCGTGCAACATTAAACTTGAGCAACACGCTTGTTCTTCAACTGATATGCATCGCCTTGGAACCATGGAAAGAGCTGAACATGATCTAAGAAATAATAGCAAAACAAACCATGGAGTTCTCTGGAAGAAAACAATGCTTTAGTTGATTGTTGTTCTGATCAGCTAAAGACACAATGAGCTCTCGTATATTCTCAACTTAGGAGTGGCGTCATGAGTGGTGTCGCTGAACTGATCACACTAAATTAGAGGCAAAAATAAGTTGCCATTTTCTTGCAGCAATTGGTGTTAACAGCAAGACAACCTGAAAATAGAACAATCTATTAGCACCCACAGGGTTTGAATTTGTTTATGTTATTCAATGAATTATTCTGCCCCCCAAGCAAATGAAAGCGAAAGAATGAAAAAAAGAGATAACGGAAACCAAAACCACGAAATGTGCGTGTACTCCCTCAAGCTCCCATATAATCTAGCGATACATCCTCCATATTAGGAAAATCACTATAACAGGCCCTTTTTGCTAGCCCAAAATCATGGAAACTTCTTAAAGGTGTAATTTCTGTAGAAATTAGCAACCAATTTGAAAGTTCCAGACATGCTTGGTTTCAGGAAAATCCATCTAATTATGCCTGCACAAATTATAGATCTTATAGCTAAGAGCAACCATCTAATTTCAGCTACTGACACAGAAATTTCTTTTATGGAATCAGAGATATGTCGTCTAAATAATACTTGATATTAGAACACACCTCCGGTTTCTCTTTGGCTAGGTTCGGAAGTAGTATTCAAAACCAGCCAGTAGCTTTGTATTTTCGAACATCCAGAAGCTGTTGAGGAGACTGACGGAATAATTTGCATACATCTTGCTTGCCAAGACCTCTAAATTAGCATCGCAACACTATAAATCTCAGCTGTGATTTTCCATCACGTCCGGCCTCTGAATTCATGCACCTTGAAGTTTTTGGAAGCAATATTTGTCATAAATATTCGTAATTAGTATTGAAATCAAATATGTTTGATGTTCACGGTGTTTACCTGCTGATGGCTATGAACATTTGATCTACATGAACTTGGTGGCAGTAGATGATCTTGGAAGTGTTATTTCCTAATTAATTTACTGATGTTGAAGCCCGTAGTCCCCTTTTTGGTAGAGTACTTAAAATTTCATAACCATGCTGCAGCTATTAGGCTATACGTTCATAGCTGACAATGCATACCATCCAAACTGTCGACTCTCAGTACACTGCAATGCAAATGTAGAGTGACAGGTCAGGTCTACTCTATTGCTTGTCAAAGAACATGCAAGAGGCAAAAACCTAACGTTCAAGCATAGCATGTCCAGTGGCAGATGATGAACAGTAAAGTGCAGATTTCAGAAAGAAAAGTGCAATACACCGCCTAGTTGTAACTTGTAACTATATACTTGGAAATAACAAAATACCATATACTACTTGCTAGAACCTGACTTCTGCATGAACAACCATTTAATTGGGCGACCTCCACATTGACTAAAATGTATCGATAAGTAAATCGAACGGAAGCATTAAGACCATACACACATATGAGGAAAGAGAGAGAGGTTACAGCTCGTGGAGGTACCTGTCGCTGCAGACGGGGACTGTCTAGTGCCACTAATCCACCAATCGTTGACGAAAAGCATCACAACCACCAGGTAAGGGCGAACCAACCCGTGAGCATGAACTCCGCTGCTCCCCCGCCGTGCTTTCCTGCAGCCGCTCCATGGTGGACATCAAGCGCGACATCAGGGACCTCCATCCGCGTCGGGTCCTGTCCCATCTCCATCACCGGCGCAGTCGAATCCCCAAGCGTCCGCCCAGGAGATTTGATGGTGCAGTTGTCCAGGAGGCCCATCGAGAACGGCACGCCTTCAGGGATCCGCCATTGAGCAGCTCGCCATCGTCGTCATGAAACGACACACCCTCACAGGTGCACGCCATGGTGAGGATATCCTCGAGGAGGCCGACCACGGGGGCGTAGCGAACCAGCGCACGGTCAAGGAGCTTCTGGATGAACTCGATGGGGATTTGGCCCGTCCGCCAAGGAGCAGCATCGATTCCTGCTGAGAGGAGGCCGGTGCCTCAATTTTGATGGAGTGTGTCATAGAAGGCACGGCGGAGTACCTGGTTGAGATAGGGGTGGAGATCAGGAGGAGGGTCAGAGGAGAAAGCCAATCAACCAAGAATGCTCCGTCTCCAAGATCCAAATCGAGAGAGGGGGAGGAGAAGGCGGCGGCGACCTCCCGTGATGGCGGCAGCGATGACGGACGATGGCGTGGAGCTGCCATGGCATCTCGGGGGGGGGGGGAGGGAGGGGCCTCCACGCCATGGCATCTCGGGGGGGGGGGGAGGGGCTCCACGCCATGGCATCTCGGGGGGGGGGGGGGCCCTGGAGAAGAAGCTGGGCACACCGAAGGAAAGTGAAGAAGAAACGTCTCGGTCGACTCGCCGGTTAAGCGGCGACCGCTTCTTCGCGATGTGTCAGGCTACAAAGAAAAAATAAAAAAGGTAAGAGGCCTTGTTACCGGGAAGGAAGCCTCATAGCCGGTATCCGGTTGCTCATCTAGGAAAAAAACAAAAGAAAATGTAAATGAAACAGCAATCTATGTTACCTGGAGGTGCACGCGTCGGTATAATATTGGAAAAAATTACGCATCAACAGGACCCAAATTACTATCAGGTTAGCTAAACTGTTTAGCAATTATATAGGGTATAATATACTATAACTGTATGAGCTAATCACCAATCTCAGACTGCATAATTCATAAAAGTGTAGGCACCAGTGAATTCAACGATTTTTTCGAGAAAACGCAAAGGACCTTTGCGCTTCATTTCATTGAAAAGAAAGAGTTGTAATTACAAATCTCCTAGGAGACGGTGATACAGGGTAGGGGATGGTATGCCTAGTGCACATCCCAGCTGGTTGGAAGGACGGCTCTCGGTCCTAGAGCACCACGCCCTTGCCCGAGAGACAAGCTTCTTCCTTGATGTTGGCGAGCGGTGTACTGCGTCGATGGGCTGGGCCCTGTCAAACACGCGATCGTTTACGTGTTTCCAGAGCATCCATGGTATGAGCAAGGAGGCTGATGCGAACCCTTTCCGAGCGGCTTTGGGAGTGCGAGCTTGACCTTTGCCATCCAGATCCAGCGAGCGAGGCGTCCTCGGCGCCGGGGATCCTACATGTCATCCGAAGCCGGGAGAGCACCTCATGCCAAACTTGCTTGGCAAACGGGCACTCCGGCGAGAAGATGATGCATAGTCTCGAGCGGCTGGTCGCAAGCGGGCATGCGGGGTGGTGCTTGCAGCCCTCTTCGAGCAAGCCTTTCCGCGGTCCAGCAGCGATCTTGGAGGGCCAGCCGGAGGAAGAATTTGACCTTCCGGGGCGCCCGGGTGCGCCGGATGAAATTGGCCGCGGGGCACACCGTGGACCCGTGGAAAGTGGCCATGTAGGCGGATTTGGCGGAATATACTCCCGAGGCAGTCCGCTTCCGGTTGAGCCGATCCGGCTCACCGGCGAGCATCGTGCCCTCGATCCTTCGCCAAAGGAGTAGGTATTCGCCGATCTCTTGGATACCCAGGTTGCCGTGTATGTCTGAGGCCCAAGTGTTTCCCTGCAGTCCATCGGCGACGGTGCGGGATTTGCGGCGTCTTTTTGGTATGCACTTGAACAGCGATGGCGCGATCTCACGCACCGAGCGGCCCTCAATCCATCGGTCGTCCCAGAACTTGGCGTCGCGGCCATTGCCGAGGATCATAGTCGTGGAAGCGAAGAACAGGGCCTGTTCTTGATCGGAGAATTGAAGCTCCAGGCCATGCCAGGCACGCCCGGCCGTCCGTTCTGCTCGGCCAAAGCCGGCGTAAGCGCAGGGACATGCTGGTTCTCTCCGGGTCATGGACCCCCGGGCCACCGTAGGCTAGGGGACGGGCGACGCGCTGCCAATTGACATGGCGGTGCCCGCCGTTGGCGGCCGCGCGTCCCGACCGGAGGAAGCCTCGCTCAATCTTGACGATGAGCTTGAGGATCTTCTTGGAAGGAGCCAGGACAAGCGAGCTGGTGAATAGGGATCGCACCCGGGACGGATTTCACCAAGGCGAGGCGGCCAGCCTTGCCCATGAGGCCGGCCTTCCAGGTGGGTAATCTGCTTGCCACCTTGTCCACCATCGGCTGCAGTTGTCCGCTCGTGGGCTTGCGGATGGTGAGCGGAATGCCTAGGTAAGTGATGGGCAGCTCGGCGGCAGGGCGGTCCGGCGAGGCGATGGCCGGCGCCGCCTCCTCCGGGGCACGAGCGTATGAGAGTGGCCGTGCTCTTGCCGTAATTGACGTGCGGTCCCGACGCGCGGCCAAAGAGCTCGAGCATGGCCTTGACGGCCTCGATCTCCTCCCGAAGCGGGTGGCAGAACAGAATGACGTCGTCGGCGTAGAGCGATATCGATGGTAGCACGCGACGTGGGTGTAGCCGGCGTAGCACTCCGAGCTCGGTGGCGCGGCGGAAAAGCCGTCCGAGGGTATCAACAGCGAGGACGAACAGCTGTGGGGACAGCGGGTCTCCCTGGCGTAAGCCACGGCGGTGCCAGATTGGCGGACCTGGGTCGCCGTTGACCAAGACTCTGGTGCTGGCGGAGGCTAGGAGCACGGCCAGCCACTCCAAGAAGCGATCACCGAAGCCATATTGCCGAAGCGCCTCGAAGAGGAAGGGCCATGACAGGGAGTCGAAGGCGCGGGCCAGGTCAAGTTTGATGAGCAGACGTGGGCTCCTCAGTTGGTGCAGCAGGCGAGCGCTCTGGCGAACCAGGACGAAGTTGTCGTGTAGGCTCCTGCCGGCGATGAACGCGTTCTGGATGGGGCTGACGAGCTTGTCGAGCTTGGGGGCGAGGCGCAGGGCGAGGACTTTGGCGAAGAGCTTGGCCACGAGGTGTATGAGGCTGATGGGCCGGTAGTCGCGTAGCGTGCTGGCGCCGGCATGTTTGGGCAGCAACGTGAGCAATGCCTGGTTCAGCTGGGCAAACCCGCGCCCGCGCATCTCGTAGAGCTGTTGGAATGCAGCGACAATGTCAACGATTTGGCTGCAGCTAACACCACCATTATACATCCATGCGATAAGCACAAGGTTTGTTTTGGTAAATACAGACAACATTATCATTTTTCTGCAATTTATGGCCAGAGAGAAAAACAGAGTAAATGTAGATGATGAAGTACCTCGCGTCACATGGACATGGCTCAAAATTTGTCGTAAGAAATCTACTTTGGCATTCTAATTTATGAAGGCATAGTGTATTTTGAACTATTTAAGATTCATTGGCGTTCTAATTTCTGCAAGGATAAGAAATGAAGACGTACTGAAACGACCTCACTCATTCAGAACTTCTCGTGCATGGCCCTGCAATTTAAATCGAGTCACCGTCGCCCCTCTGCATCCGTCCTCCTCCGCGGTCAGCAGCTCTGTCTTCCGTCCTCCACAAGCTCCCAGGCCCTCCTCTGGGCCGCCGCATCGCAGGTCCTAGGTCGTGATTGTAGAAGACCCCAGCTCGCTCGTGATTGATCACAGGCCCTCTGTGCCACCCCATCTTAGATCCCAACCATCCTCACAGCCCAACTCCTCCACCTGCATTGCGCCGCCGACCCTCTCCACCCGCGCTTGCCTCGCCGCGCAGCCGCCCCTCTGCGTGCCGCGAGGACCCCAGCAGCGCCGGCAGCACGGGCCATACTTCTGGTGCAGGCGCTCTGGCTCCACCTTTCGGCTCGAGGCCGCCGGCAAAGGCACCACTCAATAGCACATAGCAGAATCACCGGAGAAGAATGGCCATCTCCAGCTCCACCGGTCTCCGCCACCAGCCTCCACAGCTCCGACTTCAACATCCAGCTGCAGCCTCAAGCCAGCTCCATCTCTAGGGTCGTATCTGCATCAGCACGTGATTTAATACCAGTAGCAGCCATCAATGGCAATAATACCATCAGCAGCTATCAATAGCTAAATCAGTCAAATCAAAGATGAACCTGATGAAGGGAATGCCAAGGATGGAGCCCATGAAGCCAATCAGCCCGAACTCCACCAACAACCATTGTAGACTATTGTCAGAGAAATGTTCCTGGAGGTTTCCTGTCAATGAACTGATCTGCAGCACCAATGGAGGTTTACTGTCAGACAAAATGTTCTTGGTGGCATATTGTTGAGATAAAAAATAAATCATAATGAGTACGATCAGTTTATACATTTAACTCCATCTAGGACCTGATGACATATTAATGCAAACTTAAACTTAATTCAAACACTGAATGCAAAAGAATTCAAACAGTGCAGCTTGCACAGTGCCCAACCACCCTTCTCTCTCTCCCTCCCTCTCTCTTTCTCTCTCGGAGCATAAATTATGGATTATCTCCCCAATTTTTTGTAGTAGCAGAGAACAGGTGATTAGTATCTACGGAATGTAAGGTCTATGCATGTGCAAGTAGATAGCAGGTGCCTTGTTAAGATCAATCCAATCTTGCAGACATCATGTGGTTAGTTAATAGGATTAAAATATGCCCACAACCACCAGAGCATGGCGTATGAGCTCAAAATATATCACCCAGTAAGGCCACTGTTCGCAATTTACAGGAGTTGCATCTCAGATATATTGTCAGCTTTGAAAAATAGTAGTCCGTACAATTTTTAGATCCATGAAAAAACTTTTGTGCCCCTGGGCATAAAAAAGACATGCATTTTCAAGTAAAAGAAGTAGCTTGCATTGACATTCAACAGCAATGCAAAATCAAGGACTCATCAGTCAAATAAACAGATGTATATTCTCTCATCATCAGCTACCAATAAAGGCAGCACAAGTCCTAGCTACACAGCCACCCAAAGTGACCACACCATCATTAAGTTCATGGGAAAATTCTCAGGTTGCTGCTTAAAAAATCACTGACAATTGTGGTATGAGTCATCAATAAAGATTATCCAGTAATATTTAGACGAATGCAAATATGCATATCCAATTATTCCAGAAACAAACTACGAATGGCTAGATTCTAGTGCCACAACACTTATCGAAAAAAACTTATGCAAGGTCGGGAAGCTCTCTTGAGACATTAAGATGAAAATGAAAATTCTTGCACGTGGCAGTAAAGAGCTTGGATATCTTCTTTTAGCATATCATACAATGTACCTGCTGCAGCTTGCCTCTCTAGGGTCTTGTCTCACACATTGGTCAATGGACCCAAACGCCAGGCAAACTGTGATAAGTAAATATCCAGAAAGACATATAAGGGCACACGCCTCACACGCTTAGGCGTGTGTTCAAGAAAAAAATATCCAGAAAGACGATTTAGCCGAAACAATATATATAATAGTAACATAGTCGGCTCTTATCCAGTCTTAGGATAGTAAGTAGCCAAATACATTAAAGATGATTCTAAGATAGTTGGTCAATAGTTGAAGTCTTCGTTTGAATGTCAATAAGAGTAGTATTGTGCATATCATGTCACCTTGGAGTGAGGTTTTCGAAAATTATCTTTTGAATGAGTTGGTTCTATAAACGGTATTTATGAATTCTCCTAGGACCTGGGAACCTGTTTGAGCTGCTTGTCCTTTTGTCCAAGCTACAGATCGGCATTTTGGTACTGACCTACTAAAAGTCTTAAACAGAAGTGGTAATGCCGATTCTGTCAGAAACACTGAAAAATAGGAACAATGAGAAATAAAGAAAATCTAAAAAAGGACCACTGAAAATAGAAATAGTTAGGAAGAAAGTTAATCTGCAAAGGACCATTCCAGCCTATACTGGGATAGTATTATATGAACCTTTGATATCTTATCACAAGTATTACGTTTGGAAGAAACTACAGAGTAACCTATGACCATGATGGGCACTAAATCAAAAGTTAGCAAAATATAAATGTTCTATATTCTGATTAGAAGGTCAGTAATCATATCGCCACATATAAATATCATGAACATGATAGTCAATGATAACATAAATTGTAAAAGCAACTTGCGTTCTCAAACACTCTCTAGTTCTACTACCATGTTTCTGAGGTATGTATGTCATGAATAGATGATTGCTGCACTATTGAAGTTTTTATTCATTATTCATCTTGGATAAATGATTCCATCTTCCCAGGGAAAATAACATGAAGATGAAATTAAAGGGAACTACAGTTCAATGGAGAGATCTACTGAAATATTGGAACACCTAATGTTAGTTTGTGTCATGTATAATGTGGTTGATGATAGAGTTCTCCAAATTTTAATTTCCTGTGCATATTTAACATACGTAAGTTGACTGGAGGCTTTCAAATTTTCTACATTCTGAACTTAACCTGAATGTGTGGTAAAGAAAGTAGGTAATTGAGACACTCCTAATTGTTCAGAAAACAATGTGTTAAGAAAACAGTTACTATGTAATTGATAACATGGAATCCTGCACCACATTTGGTTAAGCGCAAAATCAGCTCGTCGTAACAAATACCCCCTTGTTCTCTGAAGAAAGCCGAATTAACAGGGATAGGTCACCTGCGGCATCAATTATATAGCCCCCACCTCCTATGCACTACAGATCTACTTTATCAAAATTAATTTCTCATTTTATTCTCTGGGAACTGTTAGTTGAATATTTTAGAGCTATCAGTACGAAGTTCAGTGATAAATACACGGCTAATAATTTAGCAGTGCACAACAGGGCTTGCCTGGAGCTTGCATTTCAAATTTCAGCACAATACTATTTTGCGAAAGGGTCATAAACATACTAATGGTCAAAATCGAGATGCTTTCATGATGTATACACAGTAGGATGCAAACGAAACATACCATTCCAGCAGGCATTACATCCGGCAGATTCCCAGGCTTCACATTCATGATAAAGACAACACGGCGATTCTTCAAAACTGAAGGGCAAATATTTATAACAGAAAACATCATAATGGATAAGAGAGCAAAATGAACAAGAATCATACAAGTTCCTTCTATAGTTTACTACTTACAACAAGTTCGTCGGGGCTGAAGAATTATCAAGGCGGCATGTCGGTTATCTCTCGGAGAAACAACTAAGATGTCACACACTTTCTTGAGGAGGCCGCAACAGCTTTGATGATCTTGGTCCCGCTCCTTCATCTCCCTGCTGTCTGCCACCGCTCAAAGTCAGCAAGCGGACTGCTGCACACACAAATGTAAAAAAAATCATTACAAAGAAGAGAGATGCATATTCTCATATGGACATGGCTCTTGTTTATTTTCCTCTCATATACATGATTTGATTTTGGTAGTGCTCTAAAAATTAGAGAAGGAACGCTGAGCAGGAGTGGCCTAGTACCAAATAAAGGGGATATTGGCATATAGTGGTCAACGGAGTAGCTGCACTGCTTTTTTAGTGCGCCAATGAAACCCATAAACAAACAAGAAGTTACCTAGCATACCTAGCAACATACCAAACCTGCAAGACCAGGCAAAGAGCAAGCCTATCTCACCAATGGAAAGCGATAAACAAGACAGAATCCTACCTAACAACCCTAGCAACCCAACAAAATTATGTTTTCTCAAGGCCCAGACCTGAACCTGAATCTATCTTGTTTACAAACGAATCCTGACACTAAAACATGAAGTAGAAGCACTCATACAAGATCAGATATAATTAAGCGCAGAGAGAGAGATGAGATTGGGGTGTCTGTGTCTCCCACCACCCTTGACATGGCTGCTGCACGTCCTCCTCCAGAAAGAGAGGGAGTGGGAGGGAAGGAGGGCGCAGGATGGGAATTTACCGGCGGATGAAGCTGCTCGAGCGCAGATCCGGTGGATGGGCCGGAGCAGGAGCAGGCAGCGCAGGGGAACTTTGATTTCTGGGAGAGTACCTTCACAAAATGGCAAATACCTCCACTGACTGCTTGAAGTACTGATTAGGATTTACTTTGGCCTCTCCATATAAAATAAGTACATGTACATATAGTTTACAACAATGGTGCAACAACAACACTACTTTACAGAGGCTAAACTCCACGCCTCCAGCCCATTGTGTACCCTTTTTTTTCTTTCGCTATGTTGCAAGAATGAGTCCCCCCATCGGAAAAATTGATGATAACCCCCCCCCCCCAGTTGGCGCGCCTTTGATCATAACCCCCCCTTGTGTCACTGACATGTGGGTCCCCCCCCCCAGTTGGCGCGCCTTTGATCATAACCCCCCCTTTGTGTCGCTGACATGTGGGGTCCGGACCCACATGTCAGTGACACAAGGGGGGGTTATGATCAAAGGCGCCCCAACTTGGGGGGGGGTTATCATCAAATCTCCCCCACCCATCATAGCAAAGGCTGGAGAGCACTTATAACAAAATAAAAAGCAGGGTGACACACCTGTAGCTACAACCTAGGTAACACATGTCACATGATCTCTTGGGGACTCGCATTTTATATGCAAGTATAATTATATGTCAACATATCTTCCAATTTAAAAAAAGTAAGCTACCAGGACATAAAATCTCATATTACAATTTACACAGAATATAGTTAAGGTAGAAACAAAATAATAAAATGTTTGAATTATCTATAACAATATATGCAACAAAACATATCTTAATAGTTGATCCGTGTGTGCCACTACATGCATATTTACAACTCCATAAGTTACAAGTGAGTGCATGCACACTGAGAGTCCGAGACATTGATAACTGACCTGCACTTCAGATTTATCTTCATGTAATGCTTTCATATCCGGTGCAATTTGTTTCAGCTGCAGAGCATATATTATTATATAACAGAGGTCAAGAAATATGTAGGCAGCTCCACTTATCTGCTAGTTATGAATTGTAGAGTTCAAACCTGTGCTTCAGGTATCATCCTTCTCATTACACTGGAGTGTCTGTCAGCCTTTTTCACCATCAAACTTCTTATGGCTTTTCTCACTGAAAGATCCACATAATCACATGGAAATGTATGTATAAAAACTACCAAATTAAAGCACTCAAACCAGAATAGCAACAGCACAATTTATCCAGCAGTCTGATTTTCTTCGACATGAATGACACTCATCAACAGAAAAAGTAAAACTCAGGCAAATGTCTTAAACGGATGCATACAAAAACACAAGCACGAAGAGCTCATAGTCCGTCAAGCACACGTGCACATCCGTTACATTGAATTAAGCTAAACTTCAGTTATTACACACAGGCAATCGTAAATAGTTTCTGCATCAAGATCAAAACGCTGCAAAGAAAAGTTCCCTGTCTTCAGAATCAATCTGCTCCAGCATCCTTCACGTCAACGGTGAACTCGTACTCCTGGTCGCAGCCCAGGTAGGAGTCGGACATCAGGTAGATCATGTAGTCCTTCCTCCCTGGCTCCGCGGCAGCGGTGAACTCAAGCTTCACACGTGCCCTCTTCTGGAGGGCGACCCTCTTAATCGCCAGCAGCTGCTTGGTGGAGCCAGAGGCGTCGCCGACCACCAGCCACCAGCCTTCCTCCTTGGGCTTCGGGAATCTCGGGGCATGGACCGGGCCAACCTCAGAAGATGGCAGGTTCGACATGTCGCGCTCCAGAGTGACCTGCAAAGTTACGTTGTCACCAGCCCTGATGTCGTCGCCCTCGCGGACCTCATAAGCCATGTCGACGTTGGGGAACCGTTTGAAGAATTCACCGATGTCCTGCAGCTGAGAGTTTGATAGCTGCAGCAGATCCCGCATCTCATCAGCACTCATCTCAGCCAGATCAAAGATGCTCTCGATGGGCTTCTCTTTATTTTCCATGCATCTCCGGGCAAGGTCCTTGGTGAAGTGTGGAAGCTGGAGCAGCACAGAGTCACGATCCCACATGCCTTGGGTAACCATCTGACTCAACTCCATTGCATTCAGAGCAAGAGTGAGCCATCCACTGCTGGAGATAACATCAACCATTGCCTGGAGCAGTCTATGGGCAGAAAGGAGGATCTCCCGCTGGTCAGCTGCCAGGTTCCCTACCACCGTGTGCCTTGCAAAGTGGGATTGCAGTAGAGCGTTGGCCTTCACATGTGGATCACCATACTTGGGCTTGTCAATAGAAAATCTCTGGTGACGAACTAGCCTCTCAATGTATTCTTCTTCACCTGGGCGAGTTGGAAGCTCTGCGTACTCTGATGCAGAAGCTAGAATTTCCAGGAGGCCTTTCATCTTCGTCTTCTGAGTGAGCATCGAACTGAACCGTTCAATAGTCGTGTAGCTAATGTAGTAGTATGCAGCAATGAGACCAAGGTTGAGCGGCTTCAGGTACATATCCTCCTCTACAGATACACACTTGCTTGATTCTAGGTCATTCAACACTGTCTCGATTAGCTCAGAAAGATGATCTGACAGATGCCTGTGACTTACACCCTGCAGATTGTAGTAGTTAGGGTTCTTGTTCAGCCGCCGGTACATGAAAGTCCAGGTAAGATAGTCCACGGCATCTTGCTTGTTTTCTACAACGCCGACAACAACCTCAGCATTCATATGGTCATGCAAGAAATGGTGAAGATGACTCTCCACAGGGAAGGCCTCAAAGAGGAACTTCTTGTAGTATTCCTTCCGAGGTGCATGGCACAATATAACACACTTCCCCGAGCTATCCTGAAGAGGCCTGCTAGCGTGACCCATCATCTGTAGCAGATCAGTGATTGGATAATCGGTATGAGCACTCTCCCTGCCATCATAATATTGGGTTCCCATCACAACAACTAGATGAGCAGGCAACGATCTCCCCCAGCACATTGTGCTACTCGCAACACACACTTGGATCCTCCCACCAAGGAAGAGCTGGGTTACAAGTTCCTGGTCAAGGTCACTAAGGCCCTCATGCAAGTATCCCACACCGCATCTCAGTGTATTTTGAAGTGTTTCTTCATTGACACCTCCAATAAAAGTATCCATCTCATCTGTCGACCCAAGAAGGAATGGCGTTCCACCAGCCTCAGCACTTGAGTATGCGCACAGGTCCAATGCAGTCAACCGTGCATGCTTACGTGTCGGTACAAACACCAGGGCAGGCTTACCACTCTTTGCATGTTGTGTGATAGCAGTGTATGTAGGCTTTGCCATGGCTTGCATTCTTGCCTCGAAATTTGCTATATCCACACCCTGAATGTGTATTTCTAATGGAACTGGCCGCACTGCTGGAGGGAAGTTGAAAAGACCATGAGAGGTGGCGCCGATCCATTCTCCAAGATCTTTAGCATTTCCAAGTGATGCTGAAAGCGCCACAATCCGAATGTTACTGCCAATATGGCTTGAAATACGCCTCATCCGAGAAACAACGACTTCCAGGACATGCCCCTTTTCAGATCCAATTAGATGAAGCTCGTCAACAATAAATAAGCTGACTTGTTGGATGTGCTTTCGCTGCTTCCAACGTCGAGAAAGTGCATCCCACTTCTCAGGAGTACTAATAATGATCTCCCCTTTGTCAAGAAGCTTCAAATCAGCTGCAGTTTCACCAGTTAGCTCCACTACACGGGCAAATTCTCCAAATTTCTTTGACCAGTCCCTGAATCTTTCTTTCGCAAGAGCCTCAATAGGAGCTATATACACAACCCGCATGTTAGTTTCCCCAGATACTGCCTTCTGATGGTTCCTTAGTATAGCAAATTCTGCGCATATTGTCTTGCCACTGCCTGTTGGCGCAGCAACCAACACGCTGTCGTCACTGTTATACAGGACAGTGAACACTTGAGTCTGGATGGGGTTGAAATGTTTAAAAGCACTATAAAGACCTTCATATCGTGCATTCCTCAATGCAGTAACAGGTAGTGGTTGCAGATCAAGCAATTCAGTTGGAGGAGCATATTTTTCTGGAAGAATCAAGTGCCTAAAACAGACAGGAAGAATTGTCTGTGAACCAAGCCACTTGTCAGACACGACACGTATAAAATACTGAGGAGGCAATGGCTCATATATCGGCACTGTAAAGTGAAGTGTGTGATCTTCATCCACATACTGCTTCTTAAGCATGAAGTACTCATGGTGAAGAATGTACTCGCCATCATTGTCCTCAACTATAACCCAAAAGGCCTCAACATATCCATGTACCTTATCATCCCACTGGAAATCAGGTGTTATAGTCAATTCAAAACCCAAAACTGTGCGAGTAATAGGTTGAACATGGGCAGACAGGTTCAACTTTGGTAGCTGGTGGATGCACCTGTGCAGCTGCTTCCCCATCTTTGGGAAACGAATTAGCTCACCGATTTCCTGTGATGATAGGTCATAGTACCTCTCCCAAGCCAATTCTTTTTTCTCCAGTTTCATCAGGATTTCCTTTGGAATACCAGGAAACTGGCGCAAGGGTGTTTGGACACTCCACATCTGCTTATCAATCATCTTACAAAGATTGAGAGCCTTCTCCGCTAATTGAGCCCATCCTCTCTTCAAAACTATCTCAAATAGTGCTCGTAAGAGGCGGCCAGCACTCTGCGACATAGAGAACAAGAACATATAAGGATAAAAAATATATAGGAATACTAGGCAAATAAACAAGCCGTTCAAACATTGTATTAAGCTTTAAATAGAGAATATGTTACCTGTCTGATGTAGACCATATCAGAACCAAGGGAGAGGCCCTCCAATTTCAGCCTAGATATATATGCTTGCAGCAGAACATTAATCTTTGCACTGGGCTCCTCCAGACTCTCTTTTACAGGAATTGGCACACGATCCAAAAGTTTTGCCAGCTCCATTTTCTCATCTTGCCTGACACTAACATACTTGAACTCTTCACTCAGGGAGAACAGGCGACACAGCTCAATATCACCCATTGTGGGCTTCAGATACTCATTATATGTCGAAATAGTCCCATGACTAATATAGTAATAACTGGCAATCCTTCCAAGGTCAGTAACCTGAAAGTATCCTGTTTTCCTGTCATACTTCACCAAATTATTCTTATCCAACAAATTTGCAGCAGAGTGTACCTGCAGCAGCACACAAGAACAAGAATCAGCACCAGAACAGGCACACAACATCAAGAGCGCATCTAAAGAACCATATTAACAATCCAAGCATAAGAAAATTGCCAACTATATTGCTCGGATACTTCTCTAAGATTTTAGACCAGTATCAAGATGCTCAACAAGTTATCAAAATAAATCAATATATGGAACTCATCAAACAAAACGAAAATAGCAGCGAGTTCCTTTCTTTTCATATTACCATAAAACACTCCACATCCCATTAACTGGTAAAAGGATGATACCTCATCCACCTTTAGTTTTTCCAAAACTAATAGCAAGCAGATGCCTGCTGTCAATGGATTATCCATGTTACATTTTTGTATCTATCTAGATGCCTACCCATAACACGCTGTTAAAAATTCCACAAAATAAATTTCCAGCACAAGTGCTACATTGATATGGTTAATGCTGTTACTAAACATTGATAAAAGAGGATGTTTGATTTATGTGAGCATTCTACAAAACGTGCAACTGCACACATATGGCAACAACATTATGCTGCAACGGGACTAACAAAAAATACATAACCATACGAGCAGAGAACAATTTTGCCAGATCTCAAGGTAATCCTCAAATGTTCATTCAAAAATCGATTTTATTACTCCCTCCAATCCATATTAGTTGCAACTAATATAGATGTATCTAGACATATTTTAGTTCTAGCTACATCCATACTAGTGTCAAGCAATATGAATCAGAGGGAGTATTATAATGATATCAGGTCCGCCCTCCAATGAAATTAACTTAAAAGTGTTTTAGTATGTTGTAATGTCCCAATGATGTCATTGCTCATAGTAACATGCCACTTATTCTATTTTCACATTTCATGATGAACATACCAACAGACACCCATAAAATTTAATAATTATTTATTTACGAAAGATTATATGCCCATGAAACTGTAGAACACTAAAGATTCAGAACCCTCCCCCCAATCTATGAAGTTGTGGGAACGGATTAGATGAAACCTAGGAAATATGTTGTTCAACAAACAAATGAGCCTAAGAGAACTTGGTTATAGTCAAGTACAAACAATGAAACAACAGCTAAAGTAATGCTAGAAAGTAAATCACCAGGATGATGGGATTACGTTTCTTCAAAAACAAACAGGCATGGGTATAGAATGTACTTACCAAGTCAGCTCTCCTTTCATCTAGTGTTTTGTCGGTCTCCATGATATCTGCTGGTAAACCATACAGTGTTGGATTCCGAAGCATCCGTATGTAGAGGTAAGTGTAGCCAAGCCACGAGCATGCTTACCGAGCATTCTGAATAGTTCCCAAAACGATCTCTGCATTTAATTGATCTGCCAATTTGGATATGAACTGACTCTCAATAGGCAGCTGTTGGTTCATAAGGGAGAGGTAGTATTGCAATTCACTGTGGCCAGTCAAGATTATTCCCTCTCCATGTGTGTCATACTGAGGTCTACCTGCACGACCAAGCATCTGCATGACATCCAGAGGACTTAATTCTGTCCAAGCACCTTTTTCCGGATTATAAATCTGAGTACCCTTTATAATAACAGTGTGAGCAGGCAAGTTGACACCCCATGCAAGGGTAGCTGTCGAAACAAGGACCTGTATATGCTTATCAGCAAAGAGTTCTTCAACCATTTCACGGTCTACCCTTCCCATCCCAGCATGATGAATAGCAAACCCATACGGCAGAAGGTCTTTAAGATCACTGCTTTTGACAAGCTCTGCCTGACTGCCAAGGATCTCCTGGCTTGCACTCTCGTCCTTCAGAAAGCGAGTCAACGTGTCATTAGCCAAGGCAGTATCTCTGATGGCACGAGCAGTTTTCGCTGTCTCCTTCCTAGAGTGCACAAATATAAGCACTTGATGCTTACCAGCAGCAGCCATTACTTTCTCATAACAAATCTCATTCATCAACTGAAACCTCTGCAGTGGCTTCCTTACAGTGATCCCAATGTACTGCTGCGCAAGAGGACAAGGTCTGTAACTGTTATCAAAATGGAAGAGACCTTCAGAGCGTACACGCAAGAATACAGCAACATCTTCATAGTTAGGGAGGGTTGCAGAGAGACCAACTAAGCGTATATGTTCCTTGGTTGTCTCAATCTGCCGAACTGTTCTAGAAACAATACTCTCCAGGACTGGCCCTCTGTTATCATGAAGTAGATGGATCTCATCAATGATCAGAAGCTTTACCATTTGAGTATAGGTTCGGTCACCCGATTTCCTCGTGACAATATCCCATTTCTCAGGTGTTGTAACAATGACCTGTGTTTCATCAATCTGTTGTTTCGTCAGGTTCTGGTCTCCACTGAGCTCCCTAACAGTAAGACCGAAATCTTGCAGCCGCTTGGACAAATTTCCAACAACTTCGGCAACTAAAGCTTTCATTGGGGCCACATAGACGATTTTGTACTTGGTATTGTCGAACTCACCATCCTTCATATGCAGACCAATTTGGTGAAGGATTGTAAGCACAGCCACATTTGTTTTACCAGCACCAGTTGGAGCGCAGAGAAGGATGTTATCTGGTTTGAAGAGGGCAGTATCATAAACCTTGCTCTGAACCCTGTTTAGTTGTTGCATGCCAGCAAAAGCCGGTTGAGCCCACGCTGGGATATCAGATATCTTCACAATCTTCTCGTTAGTTCCATATGGCCTAGGTTTCAATGCTGGCACATGCACTTCCTCATACCCCTTATGAGGGGTTCTAAACGATCCATCAGGAAGTTCACATTTCTTGTTGGCCATCAGGAGACCACCTTGGTGGAAAGAGAGGTTGTCAAGATCAAGCAACTGTCTCTGGCCCTTCAACCAGCCACTCTCCATATCCCGGTCAACTGCCCGACGCTCCCTAGGACCATCAGCACCAGCACTGTCATTGTTTAGAAGCCTCTTTGCCTCATCCCTGATGCTCTTCTCCAGATTCTTCTGCCTCTCCTTTGCAGAGGCTCTGGTTGCATGTAGCTGCTCCAATATCGGAACTAAGCTTGGGTTACCCATCATCTCTTCCTCTATCTTCTTGCGCTCCTCCTGATCTTCAGCTCTTGCCAGGCGGGTACACCAGACTATCTTGAAGCGGTTGCGTAGTACGAGCTTAATGAGATCGAATTTCTCATAGTCCAACTCCATGACAAGGCGATTCTCGACATCCCTGTCATCACCCTCTGCGATTATCTTCAAGATCTCCTCGGCAAGCTTCTGGCTCTGCTGGGGGTCGATATCAGCATATGCTTGCGTTATCTTTCTCTGAAGCCAGTAAGCATCAATGTCTTGCACGTTTACGTTGAGCCCCTCATTGGAGTTCTGCATATCATCGTCATCCAACTCACCCCCCATTTGCATGCCTCCAGGACGGTTCAACTCAGCGACGTCATCATCATCCTCATCCAACTCGTCTTGCACCTGATAAAGACAAACACTGGGGGTTATACATACGACAACTTCGAGTCAGGCATAGCAAAAGGAACAAAGAGAGCTTATGGACATAGCAAGGTTTGAATACGTGTGCATACCTGATCAAAATCACTTTCCTCGTCGTCGTCATCCTCTTCGAACTCGACAGCAACTCCAATGTCATCGTCCATGGTCGCGTCAACACCGTCACCAGAGGGCGCGGAGGCAGGATCACTGGCATCATGGAAATCCGTGATGAGCTTCCCGATGGAGACGAACTGCTCAAACATCTGGGTGGGGATGGGGTTGAGGAGCTTGTCGATCTCCTTCTTCTTGTCGGGGTTCTTGATCTTGTCGTTCTTGAGGATGGTGAGCACCTCGTCGGCAGCCCCGCCGAGCACGTCCATGGGCTGGCCCCCAAACTGCTGCTGGATGACGCTGAGCATGGCCTCGTAGGCGGCGCGGGTCTCCTTGGTCTGGGGCTTGTAGACGACGTCGTCCGCGAGAGAGAGCACGCTCTCCTCGCGGGCGGCGGCGGAGCGGCGCCTGCGCTTGCGGGGCAGGTTGTCAGCGTCGCCGTCCGCGGCGCCTGGGGCGGAGGCGGAGTCGCGCTCCTTCTTCTTGCGCGACCTGGTGAGCCGCTCCTCGAGCTCGGGGGGCTTGGCCTGCACGGCGCGGTCCCCGAAGGTCTTCTTGTCGATCCTGCCCCAGAGCGTCTCGGGCTCGCCCGTGGGCTCGTGCGTGTCCCGCGGGCGCGAGTCGGTGGTGAGCACCAGGCTCGAGTTCGCGCGGTACTCGTACTGCTTGAACCGCGCGTGCGCCTCCGCGCCCCCTCCGAGGTTCGCCATCGCCGCGCCGCGCGCTGCAGCAAGCAAGGTGAGCACCGAATCGGGTCGGGAGTTGGTCGGGCTCGAATCGAAGCAGACGCAGCAGCAGCAGCAGCTAGGGTTTGAGAAGGGGAGGGAGGGCTCGCTGGTTGGTACCTGCGGTTCAGCGGGTGGGTGGCGCGGCTCGTGGCGCGGCGTCCGCCGCCTCGGGTGGTGGCGGCGCTCCTTCGTTCGCCAAGCGGCGAGTCGTCGACGTCGGAGATTGGGGGGAAGGCGGCGGTGCGAGATTTTTGGAACAAAAGGAGCAGTGGCTAATAATCTAGGTCAGGTCAGGTCGGCTGGAGACGATGAACCGACCATGCTAAGCTTGGGGGCTCGGCCCATGTGTGAGTCGGTATGTATATGTTGCCTGGCCACTATGGTGATATAGGAGCCAGCCCACTATGTACTATACAGTACTTTTTTTAATTCATCTCGAAAATATTTAGCTAAGAAATTCTAAATAATCAGTTTAATCAGTACCAATTTTTCATGAAAAAAACACGAAATAATGTTCATATATAACAATAAAGTTTTTTTTCTAGTGCAAAAAATCATGTGTTCTTAAATAATGTCCGTGTACATTAAAAACAATGGTCATGTTACTCCTTCCATACCGGTTTATTGGGGTATCACGTATTTCCAAAAAAGGCTTTGAATATTAGTTTTTGTTGACAAAATACTCCCTCCTTCCCAAAATAAGATGTCTAAAATATTTTGATAAAGTCAAAAAAAATTAAAGTTTGACCAACTAATATACTCCTTCTGATCATAATTAATTGACTCCATTTTATCCAGATACATATTGATAAAGTCAAATTATAGATCGGAGTGAGTAAAAAAGTGTCAACATTTATAATTCCAAATCAATATTTTTAGAACCGTCATGAAATATATGTTTATGTTATGTGCATTTAAAAATGTACATGTTGCTACTTTTTGTATATAGTTGCTTAAACTTTAAATTGTTTAACTTTGACCAAAAACTACATGCATCCTAATTTGGGAAGGAGGGAGAATAAGATATATATATATAATGAAAATTATATATTGGGAACTTCTTTTGAATATGAATCGAGCGATATGATTTTCGTGGCATATATCTCATATTTTTCTGATCAAATTTGTAGTCAAAGTTCTTTCTCGAAATGTGTAATATCCCTATAAACAGGTATGAAGAAATGTTCACCTATATTGAAATTAATGTTCACGTGGTTTCAAATAAATGTTTATGGCTTCCAGAAAATAGAAAATCAAGGAAAAAACAGAACTATAGTTACTAATAAAACAAAATGATTGAAAGAACAAAGAAAAGAAACCGATAAAATATGACCAGGATGCTACTAGGTCGTCCCGTACATGGTGGGACACGGGCTATAGTTTGCATTGGGCGGCATATAATCCCGGGTTGTTTGGGAGGGTTTGATTGAACAAGGAGCTCATTTCATGCTTGTATAAGATGCTCTACCTCGAGTCCAACTCCTTGGTGGCCCCGAAGAGGAGACCCTTATTGAGTTTACTAGATGATACCCCGCGCGTTGCTGCGGAAACATGTTAAAAAAATACTCCCTCCGTTCCTAAATATAAGCCATATAGTTTTTGGCACGGAAATTAAAGAAAGCATATTGAGAGAAAATTACACCTGGTTTGGGCGGGATTAGCGCTAAACATTTAACATGAGGACTTTTCAAAAAATAATAAAATCAAATCAAATCCCTAAAAAAAATTACATACAAGTGGT
This sequence comes from Lolium rigidum, assembly GCF_022539505.1. Taxonomy (NCBI): domain Eukaryota; kingdom Viridiplantae; phylum Streptophyta; class Magnoliopsida; order Poales; family Poaceae; genus Lolium; species Lolium rigidum. The sequence continues at coordinate 289,919,989 of NC_061509.1, read as the reverse complement.
GTGTTGCACTAAAGCCTATATTCTGGAATATTTCACGAAAAACTATTTGGCTTGTATTCAGGAACGGAGGGAGTACATAAATAGGAGCTACAAAATGGATATGATAATGCAAATGAAATGTAAGAGTGTTAGGATCTACTCTTCAAAACAGCAAAAATAAAGCATGTAGAAAAAGATGTATAAAATGTGAAAAACTTCTCGATATTTTATTTAACTTCCCTTTCGGATAACTTTTGTCAATGTTGCTAATTCAAGTTAGCACAATTGTACACCCAAGCAATAGTATGAAGACAACATCCAAGAAAAATCAGTGTCCTCATATTGATCTAGTTTCCTTTAACCTATTCTATTGTATTATCAATCTGGTAAGGCATTGCCCCCAAAATGTTCCTCTGAAAAAAGGAGACCCCACGATAAGTGTTAGTATCAATGTAAGCTTGTCTATGAACAATATGAATTACCATTGTAACTTACAAAATCTGCAGTGCATCCATAATCCAAAATATAAGATATGTAACCAATACGTCATAGTCGGGAGACATGTTCCTTTTATGATTAGAAAGTTGATTGCTCTTGCTCAAGCATATATTTAATCTGGAAAAAGGACAGTTATTCTTTCAGAAGTGTTCAGTAAATTTCGGCAAAAGAGTGGACTCAAAATGTATGTACAATAAATCCACCATGAAATGGGATGGAGCACATGGCTATGTTCCAATGATATTTAACTAACCTCTGTTTGCTATCTGCATCCATCAGCTGTGTGAATTCCTGCAGTCGGAAGCAGCACATGGCTATGTTTCAACGGTTAGATTAAGAAGAAGTGACCATAAAGTGAATTAAGGAATTGGGGAACACACATAAACAATACCGAGTACATATCAAATTTTCCAGGATGGCTGCTTCACAATTCTAGCGAAAGGATCCTGCATCTCCTTGCCATCGGCCTAGCGGAATCCAAGAAAGTCTGATGGAAAACTAGAAGGTAGAGAAGATGCAAGGATTACTCGCGGGCCATCAGATTTGAGGTCTCCGGTCATCAGAATTGGGATCACCCCCGCATGGAAGGTAATCTAACTTTCCATGTGGATGTCGGGTGGAGTGGTGGCTCCTAGCAGAGCGAGTCAATTTAAAGGGTGACGATGAGCTGTTTGGCTGCCTCCATCGGTTTCTTCCGCGCAGTTTTCAGCCTCCGTCGGTTTCTTGTGTTTTACTCCGTATTATGGTGGAGGATTATGGAGTTGAGCAGACAGAGAAGACAATGTGGTGGTATATTGTTGGACCAGGGTCCGTCGAGATATTGCTGCTCTCGGGTGGAGACGTGGGATACAATAATCAGTAATCCATCAATGCCTTATGATTATTTGGGTTAGTGAAAGTGGCGAAGATTAATTGTGATAATGAATGGAGAAGATGAAGAACGTGCAATGCCTATATGACTTGCTTGGAAAAAATACTGGATGGAACGGTGGCTGACCTGGCTTCTATTGTAACGTTTCATTAATTTTAGGTGAAATGCATGAAACTGAAGACAGTTTTTCCTTTCCGATGACATGGCATATTTGCTTAGGTGGCAGTCTAGGATTGCTTGGTGGTGATTGATGAGGTGGATAGGTTGCATGTGAAGAGAAATAGGATCACCTATTAAGAATAGAAAGATATACACCAAGGTGTGTGTTCTGCTTATACTTGTTCTCAAAAGATGTTTTATATATCTTTAGACTCGGAAATTATGAAGATATATCATGATACATGCACATACTAATTTACGCACACATACAATGGTTCATAATTTTATATATCAAAAAAATTAGATTAGTCTAGCCGCCCTTCGTTGAGATTAGCGGTGGGGAGAAGGTATGATGAGTAGGAAGGACAAGAGGAGGATGACGAGGGAGGATGTATGTCCTCTATAATGGCAAAAATGAAGCAATGATGATTGCATGTGGTAGACAAACTAGGAGAAGGATTGTAGAATAGCTTGCATGAGAGTTGGGGTGGTGGGGCGCTATATATGTGTGGCTTCTCTATAGGGCGTGCTTGGTTTGGGGACCAAGTAGAATGTACTATCAGGCAGGTTGATTCCATCCTTGTATTTAGTTTGAGACGAACAATAGAATGAGTTGGTTTTATTCATGTGTTTCATTGGAGAGTAGAATGTGGAAGATTCAAGAAATAGAAGATGTGAGCAAGCATGGAATGAGTTTAGCACAAATAGTCACAAGAGAATCAAGGAGGTGTGTGAATATGGAGTGATTTTGGCATAGAGGAACGCATATACCACCAATTTATTGGAATGGATGAATTTCAGATTTATAGGAAATATTATTTTTTGAGTAACCATCTCGTTCCACTCCATTTGTCAGCCAAACGCTAGAATGGACTTTAGGTGTTGAATAGTTCCATTGCATTCCCTTCATGACCTTAATCAACCACACCCTAAGGGACACCACGGTGGTTTCAGGCACAGCATCATGTAGATATCGGAATATCCACACCAAGATGGTTACACGAACACCACTTCATGTCCAAGTGAAAATCAACGAGTTGGCCTTAATTGGGAATATACGAGCAATGTGTTTGATTTCCCTAGTTTAGATAAGGTGGGGTCAGTTCAAGTAATTAAGTGACCATGTTTTTTTAAGTAACCATATGTTTCATTACACGATTTGTTTATAGAGATTACATATATGATCACCACCCAAGACAAACATGCTTGCCAACTAAACTTGCACAAAGAAACCCATAAGAAGTAAAATTAAAATTCCACCCTTGAAGAAACTTGTGCCTCGCCAAACTAACGTCCTCCGTCGCCACCAAGGAAGCTTCGGAAAAAGAGGCGAACAACCTCCATATCTTGATCTAGGAGAGCACATTCGCATACAAGGATGCTTTCCGAGCCGATGAACCAGACCGTCGCAACCGACGAGACCGAGACTTTGTGGCACATCAGCTAGGGATCTTCCTTGTAGGGATCATAGCATAAAAAACAAAAAATTCTACCGCAAGAATGAATAAAACCAAGATCCAATCTATGGAAAAGCCAAGATCCAATCTATGAGATCTATGCAATGAGAGGGATCAGATCTACATACCCTTGAAGATCCAAAATTTTAACGAGATCAGATCTTGTGGTTGATGGAGATGTACACTTGACGAACCCTGGTTCGTGTTGCAGGCCTTACCAGTGTTGCGATTGGGCAGCACATCCGTACTCGGTCACACGTACGGTGTCGATGATGATGCCCTCTCCCCGCAGCGGGGAAGAGGATGTAGTAGATCCTCCTCGAAATCTCAGCAGCACGATGGTGTGGTGGTGGTGGAGGAGGAGGATTAATCCTGCAGGGCTTTGCCAAGCCTACGCAGGAAGAAGGAGGAGGGAGAGAGGTGGTGGAGGATTAATAATACTACTAGGCTTTCTCCATCCCCCCCCCCAAGAACGGGATGAAGTACTCACACATGGAGACAATCAAGAACATCATCATAAATTTGTGTATGGAAAAAGGATAACGGTATGAATCCAAGTACAAACCCACAATAGTAATTGAGATTACAATCCAATGGGGTGGAGAGGATGGGGATGGTGATTCGTTGCGGATGATGATGACGGTGATGATGTCTTGTCCTCCAATGAACCAAGTAGCAGTGTGGATGAGGTCCCTTCTTGATCTCTCTTCAGATCTCTTCTGGGCGGTGTTCTGGTGTTTCTGGTCGCGTACGTGCTTGGATCTCAGATCCGTCTGCGGGAGGTGAAAGTATTTGATGAGGCGGTGCTTCCGACGGGTGGTACGGGCGGACGGTACGAGCAAGTCCCGCCCGCACCGATGCATGTTAAAGCTAATGGAAGTTGTCCTCGCATCGTCCTTCCGCCCAGACGCGTTATTAAGTGCAAAAATGATTTTTATCACCTCAAAATGCCAGGAAATGACATTTTTATTGATATTTTATTATTGACTTATTATTTAGAGATTATGTGTAGACAAGCATAAAAGGGCGCAGTAGCGCGGTGAAATACAAAATCCCTATCACTACTTAATGATAACTTGATGAAATAACAATACAAAAACATGCTAAAAATGCACTCATGAGTGTGTTAGTTCTCTATCTTGATATTATGTGTTGTGCACCATGTAATATTTACCTTGTGATCTCGAGAGGGAATTACCTTTTGAAGTGTGGTAAAGTGAACGACGATAAGTGACATTACCGTATCGGCACTTTAACACATGGATGATGAATGGATCGTAGCGAACAAGAGGGGGGGTGAATGACGCTACGGCAAGTTTTAGTCTTTTTCAATTTTTATGCAACGGAAGGTAAAGGTGTGAGCTTTTAGCAATAGGGGTGATCCTACAATGAATATCGAGCAAGTGCAACAAGTAAAGGAATCAACAAGATAACGAGAGTAAGGAGCGAGACAACCGGGGGGGCGCGAGGCGAGTCGAGGTTTGTTTCCCGCAGTTCCTTCCACTAAAGGAAGTACGTCCGCGTTGAGGAGGTGCTAGTTGACGTGGGCATAACCCTTCGGGTACTCGACATTGCCATACCCGGTGCAAACTATGAAGCTGGACCAACACGTGGACTCGACAAGCTAGACCTGCACGCGCCTCAACTTGGACTACAAGGAAAGAAGACTCCAATATGAATCCTACTAGGACTCTTGTAAACCCTAGCTTGGCTGATATATAAAGCCAGGCAGGGGCACCCCTTAGGGACACACACAATCAAAAACATAAATCATAGAGGCGACACGCCTAGAAACCGCAACCCGCGGATTAGAACTAGACTAGATCCAACAACTCCGTCTATGGCGGCCCCCTGTACACCTATATTCATATACTGGATTGCTAGCAGGACGTAGCGATCCTCCACCGCGGGGACGTGAACCTGGGTACGTCGTGTACCGCCTCGCTCCCGGAACCTCCGTCGTCGCCTTTCTCTAAAACCCAAGCCCCTCATGGTGGGCATTGCCGAGGAACCGCCTCGTCAATTGGCGCCGTCTGTGGGAATCGCGACGCTGGATTTCGTTATCCGGGCGGGATTCGTCAAGTCCATTATCAACAAGATTGATGGTTAGACCTACGTGAATCTTTGAATCTGGCCGCCGTGGCCGATCTGATCGGAAGAGGCATCTACGTGACCAGCGCATTACTCACATGCAATCGTTAATGTCGATTGGAGGAAAACGGATGGGAAAAAGTCAGTCAGCCGACCGAATCCAATTTTAGAGGAGAAGAAAAGAGCCTCGTAAAGTAATCTGCTGAAACCATCAATCGGCTGGGTGACACTTGTGTGGTGTGTCATGGTTGAGCTAGTTCCTAGCGATGGAAGCAGCTGGGCCAAACGAGCAGGCCTGCCGTCTGATCGCACCCCGCGCCGCACTCTCGCAGGCCGCAGCTTCTCCACATCCTCTCAATCAATCAAAGGATTTAAGGAAGATGTGACTCGTAAGGACCCCGATGATCAATCTTGTTCGGGCGGCCGGACGCAGACGTGTTGTTTGGAGAGATGGTTTGATTTTAGTCCGTGACCTTGGATGTCTGGCCGCTGCCGATGTCCAAATTGCCAATCAATTAAGCGCGGTGATGCACACAGGCAAAGCGAACATGGCCGGCCGGTCACTATTCGCAACGGGAGAATCTAAGATGACGGCTCATCAGTATATCCACAAGTCGTCGGGTTACATGGACAAAGAAAAATACTTCGGTTTCATCGTGGCCGCTACGGCGGAACAAGTTTCACCTATTTCGTCCCGTCTATTAATCCTGGCCAGGCGCGGGGCGACTACTTCGGATCCACCTCATCGACTGCTATCCTACATGGATCAAGCCATCCGAGCTCATCAGCAACGGGCGTCCGATACAAAAATATCAGGTGCTATCCTTTCAATTAGTTACTACAGCAAAATTTAATTTCGCCAAATATTTTTTGGCCCGTACTATTATTTGTCCACAGTTTTTTGCGTTGTAATATGACTGCAGATCGGAACAAGCTTCAACTGCTTCACCGTGCACAGTCGCCACGCTTGGGGCTCGCTCGTTGCATCACGGACCCGATATATTCGGGAGATTGCCCGTCGACTGCTCTGCTCGGCTGACCGCGCCCGCCATCGCGCACTCTTCTTACTCGGGGGCTCGCCTGCCGCGGACCCGATATTACGGACCCGATATATTCGGATGCTCACCCACAGCGGATCGGCTATGTCAACCGCGTCCTCTTCATCGGCCACGTCAGCTAGGCGCCGCGTGGTCTATCTTTATCCGCGGAATTATTTCGGCTGCGCCTACCGCATGGACTATCTCTGGCTGCGGAATTATTTTGGCTGCGTTTACCGCATGGACTATCTCTGGTTGCGGAATTATTTCGGCTGCGTCTGCCGCATGGACTATCTCTGGCTGCGGAATTATTTCGGTTGCGACCGCCGCACGGACTATCTTTGGCCGTGCAATTATTTCGATTGCGCCTGCAGAACTAAGTGTTCCTCTTTCTTCCGCCACACCCGATGATCAGGGAGGCGCCATTACATCGTTACCTCCAGTACTCTCGATTACTCGGTGGATTTATTTTCCCCGAATCAGTGGATTTATTTTCTCCATCATCTATGATTACTCGATGGACTTATCTTCTTCGGCTCTGGATATATCTTCTCCCGATGCACTCTCGGGTTGGTGGATTCATCATCTGGAATATTCTATGGATATCATCTTATTTAATATCGACCCGATGCGATCCCATCGGGAGCGCTGGAATTACTCGGGGGCTCCTGGAATATCTTTGAAACTTTGTGGTTACTCCCATCGGGAGCGCTGGTTCGCTGGAACCCGAGAAGACATGAAGACTATTACTCCCACCGGGAGCGCTGGTTCGCTGGAACCCGAGAAGACATGAAGACTATTACTCCCATTGGGAGCGCCGGTTCGCTGGAACCCGAGAAGACATGAAGAATTGCAGTAATTCGGGACACCCGAACTTCATCGTCAGGAACCTTGTTCGTATATTACAACGAACCTCGGGGCTCACAGTCCCTTGAAGATTCGACTGGGCTCACGGTCCCTTGAAGATTCGACTGTGCTCACAGTCCCTTGAAGATTCGACTGGGCTCACGGTCCCCCTCACGGTCCCCTGAAGATTATTTCGAGGACCTTGCTCTTGTCCTTTGCTATAGATGCCTCAAAGAGTGCCGCAGATAGCAAAGATCATGAAGCAACAGGGACCTTGCTCTTTTCCTTTGCTATAGATGCCTCAAAGAGTGCCGCAGATAGCAAGGATAATGAAAAAGCCTCTGAAATTACGAGTGCATTGATGCAAAATCAACGAAGACCTTGCTCTTGTCCTTTGCTATAGATGCCTCAGAGAGTGCCGCAAATAGCAAGGATCATGAAGCAACGGGGACCTTTCTCTTTTTCTTTGCTATAGATGCCTCAAAGAGTGCCGCAGATAGCAAGGATCATGAAACACGTACGAAAACGGCCCACGGTCAAGACTTACAATTGGTTGAAAGCAAAGTTGCGCATACAACAGGTTTAGCAAAACCTGCAACACGAGCTGATCACTCATAATGATTTGCTGACCAACTAGTATACATACGTCTAACGGGCAATTAAGATTTGCTCCTTCAAAATTTGCCAACGGCATTAACACGGTAAAAGTACATATACATGTATCTACCGAACAAAAGGTCTCGACTACGCAATCCAAACACTTGGATGAAGTAGCCAAAATACCTATTTCGACTTGAGTTTATTCACGGTTGCAAGCATCAGTGCCCAGACTCGGGGGCTACTTCCATCGGGAGCGCTGGACGCGCACCCGATAAAAATCATCGGCTCCTCCCGGGTATCATCTGAGATATCGGCTCCTCCTCGGCCATCATCCAAATCATCGGCCCCTCCCGGGTATCATCTGAATTATCGGCTCCTCCCGGGTATCATCTGAATTATCGGCTCCTCCCGGGTATCATCTGAATTATCGGCTCCTATGGGCCATCACCCCAATCATCGGCTCCTCTGGGCTATCATCCAAATCATCAAACTCCTCTATCGATGACATCATCAGAGTCATCAACATCATGTTCTCGGAACTCGAGGACGTGAACGGTATTTGACTTAGCATTTTTTACACCCTATACATAACTATTTCATATTTATCTACAGGCTCGGGGGCTACTCCCATCAGGAGCGCTTTTTGCGCACCCGATAAAAAATATGGCAACTTCGCCAACAAAGAAGAATAAAGTTGACGACATCAGCAATCAAGATCTTCGAGTAGTACAACTTGAGTCTATGCGTGGCTGCAAGCACCCGCCCATAGACTCGGGGGCTACTCCCATCGGGAGCGCTTCGCGCACCCGACAGAAAGCAACTTCGACTCAACGCCAAGCACAAGATTCAACAGATGATCAAGACATTCGGCGAAGACAACTTTAGTCCCTGCCCGAAGCTTCACTTCGGCCAGACACTCGGGGGCTACTGACGTGGGCATAACCCTTCGGGTACTCGACATTGCCATACCCGGTGCAAACTATGAAGCTGGACCAACACGTGGACTCGACAAGCTAGACCTGCACGCGCCTCAACTTGGACTACAAGGAAAGAAGACTCCAATATGAATCCTACTAGGACTCTTGTAAACCCTAGCTTGGTTGATATATAAAGCCAGGCAGGGGCACCCCTTAGGGACACACACAATCAAAAACATAAATCATAGAGGCGACACGCCTAGAAACCGCAACCCGCGGATTAGAACTAGACTAGATCCAACAACTCCGTCTATGGCGGCCCCCTGTACACCTATATTCATATACTGGATTGCTAGCAGGACGTAGCGATCCTCCACCGCGGGGACGTGAACCTAGGTACGTCGTGTACCGCCTCGCTCCCAGAACCTCCGTCGTCGCCTTTCTCTAAAACCCAAGCCCCTCATGGTGGGCATTGCCGAGGAACCGCCTCGTCACTAGTCTCACACAAGAGACTAGGCGGCCACACCACGAAGGAAGGCCTCACCTTCTTCCTCGAGAGAGCTCCACGGGGGTGCTCTCCCTCTTCCACTAAGGCACCGGTCGAGGTGGTGATTCCTTCACAAGGTTGGGGCGAGCTCCACACACAATGATGCTCCCAACACTCTATGGATCTAGTACATCACCAAGCTAGACTCCATAGCTGCACATCTCCAATGCTCCACCATAGGAACCCATCTCCAATGCTCCACCAAAGGAACTCTTCCAATGCTCCACCAAAGGAACTCTTCTCCAATGCCCCACCAAGGAACTCTTCCAATGCTCCACCAAAGGAACTCTTCTCCAATGCTCCACTAAGAAACCCTACCACCAAGATCCACTAAGGAATAGCTAGTATTGGTGAAATCTCTCTTGGTAGAACTATAGATCGGGGTCTCCTCCACCTATCCTCAAAGTTTGGGCAAGATTGGTTGGATGGGGAAGGAGATCCTCAAGAATTAAGCTCAAGCAACAATGGAGGAGAGAGAGGGGAAGAGATAAAATCGTGTTGGGGAAGAAGGAGCCCTTAAATAGGCTCCTCCAAATCCAACCGTTATGTCCAGATTGGCCTAAGCGGTACTACCGCTTCGGGAAGCGGTACTACCGCTCTGAGTTCGAAATCCTCCCAGATCTGGTCAAAGGACGCAGAGCGGTACTACCGCACGAGGTACCGCTTGAGGTACCGCAATAGGGTCCAGAGCTTACTGGATCCGAAGCGGTACCAGAGCGGTACCAGGGCGGTACGACCGTAACTCGGTTACGGTACCTAAGCGGTACCGTGAGCGGTACTACCGCCCCAGGTACTGCAGGGGTACCGCAACGTGTTCTGGGGGACGAAATCAGCGCAGACTCAGAGCGGTACCGAGGGCGGTACCTATAGGGGTAGCGGTACTACCGCTACAGTGCACCGGTAGTACCGGCCCGGCTAAATCCGGTTTTCTTCCCTTTTTCTCTCCAACCATGTCACCTCGCTAAACACACACAAAACCAGAAAACCTATCAACTACGCTTCAGTCTTCCGATCTTGACGCGTCCGGCGAGGTCACCGTGCTCTTGCAAATCTAACAATGATACTCAAGGTACACGGTGAGATTACTCAAGTGTTGTCATCAAACACACAAAACTTGGGGTGTGAATTTTGCTCTTACAATCTCCCCCTTTTTGGTGTTTGATGACAACACAAGAGTTGATAATAACATATGATATTATGATGAGATCATTAGATTTGCAAAAACTCGACGGAGCTCCCCTACACATGTGCATATCATGAATATGTATTTGAATACAAATACACATGTTATAGAGACATCACTCCCCCTAGTTTTTACAAACCAAGCACATATGCAACATAGATAAATGACATGTTCAAGTAGCATATGCACAATATGGAGGCAACATTAGATCATGCACGGAGATTTGGGTGAAGTTATCATACCATAGCCTTGAGAATACCCAAACTCACAATAAGATGCCTCCATAGGGTTGTTGATGTAGCCATAAGACAAGATAAGAAACTAGAACCAAACGGCTACAAACAACAAAAGGTCCCCATCCACCTAGAAACTTCTCCCCCTTTGGCATCGAAACACCAAAAAGGAGGGTAACGAAACTAGAAGGATGGAGAAAAAGAACATACAACCAAGCTTGCAAAAATCACGAGAAAACAAGCTTGAAAGAGGTTCTTCAAAAACAAGAAGAAGAAAGCAAAGAAGAAAGACAAAACAAGGTCACAAAGAACCGAAAACCTCAAAGAGGGGGTGTTGGTGGCCGAAGCCACCGTGTAAGAGTATAGTAGTTGTGAGGTCGCGTAGATGTATCTAGGACTCACGGAGTACAACTCAACATGAAGCTCATAAGTCACTTAACTGACAAATAGCAAATGTTTTGGATTTATTTATGCATTGTGGGGGGAGGGATAGCTCAATGGATTTAAACCGCACTCCCCCTATGTCCATGCGTGCCTGATGGCGTGTATTTCACACGTTCGTTGGGCAACCCCAAGAGGAAGGTATGATGCGCACAGCAGCAAGTTTTCCCTCAGAAAGAAACCAAGGTTTATCGAACCAGGAGGAGCCAAGAAGCACGTTGAAGGTTGATGGCGGCGGGATGTAGTGCGGCGCAACACCGGTGATTCCGGCGCCAACGTGGAACCCGCACAACACAACCAAAGTACTTTGCCCCAACGAAACGAGTGAGGTTGTCAATCTCACCGGATTGCTGTAACAAAGGATTAACCGTATTGTGTGGAAGATGATTGTTTGCGAGAAAACAAGTAGAACAAGTATTGCGATGAGATTGTATTTCGAGTAAAGAGAATTGGACCGGGGTCCACAGTTCACTAGAGGTGTCTCTCCCATAAGACGAACAAGCATGTTGGGTGAACAAATTACGGTTGGGCAATTGACAAATAAAGAGAGCATGACCATGCACATACATATCATGATGAGTATAGTGAGATTTAATTGGGCATTACGACAAAGTACATAGACCGTCATCCAACTGCATCTATGCCTAAAAAGTCCACCTTCAGGTTATCATCCGAACCCCTTCCAGTATTAAGTTGCTAACAACAGACAATTGCATTAAGTATGGTGCGTAATGTAACTAGTGACTACATCCTTGAACATAGCACTAATGTTTTATCCCTAGTGGCAACGAAGACAACACAACCTTAGAACTTTCGTCACTCGTCCCGGTGTCAATGCGAGCATGAACCCACTATCGAGCATAAGTACTCCCTCTTGGAGTTACAAGCATCTACTTGGCCGAGCATCTACTAGTAACGGAGAGCATGCAAGATCATAAACAACACATAGCATAACTTTGGTAATCAACATAACAAGTATTCTCTATTCATCGGATCCCAACAAACGCAACATATAGAATTACAGATAGATGATCTTGATCATGTTAGGCAGCTCACAAGATCCGACAATGATAGCACAATGGGGAGAAGACAACCATCTAGCTACTGCTATGGACCCATAGTCCAGGGGTAGACTACTCACACATCACACCGGAGGCGACCATGGCGGCGTAGAGTCCTCCGGGAGATGATTCCCCTCTCCGGCAGGGTGCCGGAGGCGATCTCCTGGATCCCCCGAGATGGGATCGGCGGCGGCGGCGTCTCTGGAAGGTTTTCCGTATCGTGGTTCTCGCATCGGGGGTTTCGTCACGGAGACTTTTTATAGGCGGAAGGGCAGGTCAAGAGGCGGCACGGGGCCCCACACTACAGGCCGGCGCGGCCAAGGGGGGCCGCGCCGCCCTATGGTGTGGCCCCTCCGTGGCCCCTCTTCGTCTCTCCTTCGGACTTCGGAAGCTTCGTGAGAAAATAGGCCCCTGGGCTTTGATTTCGTCCAATTCCGAGAATATTTCCTTACTAGGATTTCGAAACCAAAAACAACGTAGAACAAAGAATCGGCACTTCGGCATCTTGTTAATAGGTTAGTTCCGGAAAATGCACGAATATGACATAAAGTGTGCATAAAACATGTAGATAACATCAATAATGTGGCATGGAACATAAGAAATTATCGATACGTCGGAGACGTATCAGCATCCCCAAGCTTAGTTCTCGCTCGTCCCGAGCAGGTAAAACGATAACACGAGATAATTTCCGGAGTGACATGCCATCATAATCTTGATCATACTATTTGTAAAGCATATGTAGTGAATGCAGCGATCAAAACAATGTATATGACATGAGTAAACAAGTGAATCATATAGCAAAGACTTTTCATGAATAGCACTTCAAGACAAGCATCAATAAGTCTTGCATAAGAGTTAACTCATAAAGCAATAATTCAAAGTAGAGATATTGAAGCAACACAAAAGAAGATTAAGTTTCAGCGGTTGCTTTCAACTTGTAACATGTATATCTCATGGATATTGTCAACATAGAGTAATATAATAGATGCAATAAGCAAGTATGTAGGAATCAATGCACAGTTCACACAAGTGTTTGCTTCTTGAGGTGGAGAGAAATAGGTGAACCGACTCAACATTGAAAGTAAAAGAATGGTCCTCCATAGAGGAAAAGCATCGATTGCTATATTTGTGCTAGAGCTTTGATTTTGAAAACATGAAACAATTTTGTCAACGGTAGTAATAAAGCATATGCATCATGTAAATTATATCTTATAAGTTGCAAGCCTCATGCATAGCGTACTAATAGTGCCCGCACCTTGTCCTAATTAGCTTGGACTACCGGATCATCACAATGCATTGTTTTTACCAAGTGTCACAAAGGGGTACCTCTATGCCGCTCGTACAAAGGTCTAAGGAGAAAGCTCGCATTGGATTTCTCGCTATTGATTATTCTTCAACTTAGACATCCATACCGGGACAACATAGACAACAGATAATGGACTCCTCTTTTATGCATAAGCATATAACAACAATTAATAATTTTCTCATTTGAGATTTGAGGATTATTGTCCAAAACTGAAACTTCCACCATGGAGCATGGCTTTAGTTAGCGGCCCGATGTTCTTCTCTAACATATGCATGCTTAACCATATGGTGGTAGATCTCTCTTACTTCAGACAAGACGAACATGCATAGCAACTCACATGAAATTCAACAACGAAAAGTTGATGGCGTCCCCAGTGAACATGGTTATCGCACAACAAGCAACTTAATAAGAGATAAAGTGCATAATTACATATTCAATACCACAATAGTTTTTAAGCTATTTGTCCCATGAGCTATATATTGCAAAGGTGAATGATGGAATTTTAAAGGTAGCACTCAAGCAATTTACTTTGGAATGGCGGAAAATACCATGTAGTATAGGTAGGTATGGTGGACACAAATGGCATAGTGGTTGGCTCAAGTATTTTGGATGCATGAGAAGTATTCCCTCTCGATACAAGGTTTAGGCTAGCAAGGCTTATTTGAAACAAACACAAGGATGAACCGGTGCAGCAAAACTCACATAAAAGACATATTGAAAACATTATAAGACTCTACACCGTCTTCCTTGTTGTTCAAACTCAATACTAGAAATTATCTAGACCTTAGAGAAACCAAATATGCAAACCAAATTTTAGCATGCTCTATGTATTTCTTCATTAATGGGTGCAAAGCATATGATGCAAGAGCTTAATCATGAGCACAACAATTGCCAAGTATCACATTACCCAAGACATTTATAGCAATTACTACATGTATCATTTTCCAATTCCAACCATATAACAATTTAACGAAGGAGAAACTTCGCCATGAATACTATGAGTAGAAACCAAGGACATACTTGTCCATATGCTACAGCGGAGCGTGTCTCTCTCCCATAAAGTGAATGCTAGGATCCATTTTATTCAAACAAAACAAAAAACAAAAACAAACCAACGCTCCAAGAAAAAGCACATAAGATGTGATGGAATAAAAATATAGTTTCAGGGAGGAACCTGATAATGTTGTCGATGAAGAAGGGGATGCCTTGGGCATCCCCAAGCTTAGACGCTTGAGTCTTCTTGATATATGCAGGGGTGAACCACCGGGTGCATCCCCAATCTTAGAGCTTTCACTCTCCTTGATCATGTTGCATCATACTCCTCTCTTGATCCTTGAAAACTTCCTCCACACCAAACTCGAAACAACTCATTAGAGGGTTAGTGCACAATATAAATTTGACATATTCAGAGGTGACACAATCATTATTAACACTTCTGGACATTGCATAATGCTACTGGACATTAGTGGATCAAAGAAATTCATCCAACATAGCAAAAGAGGCAATGCGAAATAAAAGGCAGAATCTGTCAAAACAGAACAGTTCATATTGACGAATTTTGAAATGGCACCAGACTTGCTCAAATGAAAATGCTCAAATTGAATGAAAGTTGCGTACATATCTGAGGATCATGCACGTAAATTGGCTTAATTTTCTGAGCTACCTACAGGGAGGTGGACCTAGATTCGTGACAGCAAAGAAATCTGGAACTGTGCAGTAATCCAAATCTAGTACTTACTTTTCTATCAACGGCTTAACTTGGCACAACAAAACACAAAACTAAGATAAGGAGAGGTTGCTACAGTAGTAAACAACTTCCAAGACACAAAATAAAAACAAAGTACTGTAGGTAAAAACATGGGTTGTCTCCCATAAGCGCTTTTCTTTAACGCCTTTCAGCTAGGCGCGTAAAGTGTGTATCAAGTATTATCAAGAGACGAAGTGTCAACATCATAATTTGTTCTCATAATAGAATCAAAATGTACCTTCATTCTCTTTCTAGGGAAGTGTTCCATACCTTTCTTGAGAGGAAATTGATATTTTATATTACCTTCCTTCATATCAATAATAGCACCAACGAGTTCGAAGAAAAGGTCTTCCCAATATAATGGGACAAGATGCATTGCATTCAATATCCAAGACAACAAAATCAACGGGAACAAGGTTATTGTTAACGGTAATGTGAACATTATCAACTTTACCCAAAGGTTTCTTTGTAGAATGATCAGCAAGATTAACATCCAAATAACAATTTTTCAGCGGTGGCAAGTCAAGCATATTATAAATTTTCTTAGGCATAACGGAGATACTTGCACCAAGATCACATAAAGCATTACAATCAAAATCTTTAACCTTCATCTTAATGATGGGCTCCCAACCATCCTCTAGCTTTTTAGGAATAGAGGCTTCGCGCTCTAGTTTCTCTTCTCTAGCTTTTATAAGAGCATTTGTAATATGATGTGTAAAAGCCAAATTTATAGCACTAGCATTAGGACTTTTAGCAAGTTTTTGCAAGAACTTTATAACTTCAGAGATGTGGCAATCATAAAAATTCAAACCATTATAATCTAAAGCAATGGGATCATCATCCCCAATGTTGGAAAAAATTTCAGCGACTTTATCACAAGCGATTTCGACAGCTTTAGCAGTTTGAGCGTTTTTCGCGCTTTGCATTAGAAGTGGAAACATTGCTAACACCAATTCTTTTATTAGTATGAGTAGGAGGTGCAGCAACATGTGTAGCATTAGCATTACTAGTGGTGGTAATAGTCCAAACTTTAGCTATATTCTTTTCTTTAGCTAGTTTTTCATTTTCTTCTCTATCCCACCTAGCACGCAGTTCAGCCATTAATCTTATATTCTCATTAATTCTAACTTGGATGGCATTTGCTGTAGTAGTAATTTTATTATGATGATTCTCATTAGGCAAAACTTTTGATTTCAAAAGATCAACATCAGCAAGCAAGACTATCGACTTTAGAAGCAAGTATATCAATTTTCCCAAGCTTTTCTTCAACGATTTGTTAAAAGCAGTTTGTGTACTAATAAATTCTTTAAGCATGGCTTCAAGTCCAGGGGTGAACTCCTATTATTGTTGTAAGAATTCCCATAAGAATTACCATAGCCGTTGCCATTATTATAAGGATATGGCCTATAGTTGTTACTAGAATTGTTCCGGTAAGCATTGTTGTTGAAATTATTATTTTTAATGAAGTTTACATCAACATGTTCTTCTTGTGCAACCAATGAAGCTAATGGAACATTATTAGGATCAATATTAGTCCTATCATTCACAAGCATAGACATAATAGCATCAATCTTATCACTCAAGGAAGAGGTTTCTTCGACTGAATTTACCTTCTTACCTTGTGGAGCTCTTTCCGTGTGCCATTCAGAGTAGTTGATCATCATATTATCAAGAAGCTTTGTTGCTTCACCAAGAGTGATGGACATAAAGGTACCTCCAGCAGCTGAATCCAATAAATTCCGTGAAGAAAAATTTAGTCCTGCATAGAAGGTTTGGATGATCATCCAAGTAGTCAGTTCATGGGTTGGGCAATTTTTAACCAGAGATTTCATTCTTTCCCAAGCTTGAGCAACATGTTCAGTATCTAATTGTTTAAAATTCATTATGCTACTCCTCAAAGATATAATTTTAGCAGGGGGATAATATCTACCAATAAAAGCATCCTTGCATTTAGTCCATGAATCAATACTATTCTTAGGCGAGAGATAGCAACCAATCTTTAGCTCTTCCTCTTAATGAGAAAGGGAACAATTTTAGTTTAATAATATCACCATCTACATCTTTATATTTTTGCATTTCACATAATTCAACAAAATTATTAAGATGGGCAGCGAGCATCATCGGAACTAACACCTGAAAATTGCTCTCGCATAACAAGATTCGAGTAAAGCAGGTTTAATTTCAAAGAATTCTGCCTGTAGTAGCAGGTGGAGCAATAGGTGTGCATAAGAAATCATTATTATTTGTGGTTGTGAAGTCACACAACTTAGTGTTTTCAGCGTTGGCCATTTTAGCAACAGTAAATAAAACAAACTAGATAAAGTAAATGCAAGTAAACTAATTTTTTTGTATTTTTGATATAGCAAACAAGATAGCAAATAAAGTAAAACTAGCAACTAATTTTTTGTATTTTGATTTAGTGCAGCAAACAAAGTAGTAAATAAAACTAAGCAAGACAAAAACAAAGTAAAGAGATTGAGAAGTGGAGACTCCCCTTGCAGCGTGTCTTGATCTCCCCGGCAACGGCGCCAGAAAAAGTGCTTGATGGCGTGTATTTCACACGTTCGTTGGGCAACCCCAAGAGGAAGGTATGATGCGCACAGCAGCAAGTTTTCCCTCGAAAAGAAACCAAGGTTTATCGAACCAGGAGGAGCCAAGAAGCACGTTGAAGGTTGATGGCGGCGGGATGTAGTGCGGCGCAACACCGGTGATTCCGGCGCCAACGTGGAACCCGCACAACACAACCAAAGTACTTTGCCCCAACGAAACGGTGAGGTTGTCAATCTCACCGGCTTGCTGTAACAAAGGATTAACCGTATTGTGTGGAAGATGATTGTTTACGAGAAAACAGTAGAACAAGTATTGCAAGTAGATTGTATTTCAGTAAAGAGAATTGGACCGGGGTCCACAGTTCACTAGAGGTGTCTCTCCCATAAGACGAACAAGCATGTTGGGTGAACAAATTACAGTTGGGCAATTGACAAATAAAGAGAGCATGACCATGCACATACATATCATGATGAGTATAGTGAGATTTAATTGGGCATTACGACAAAGTACATAGACCGTCATCCAACCGCATCTATGCCTAAAAAGTCCACCTTCAGAGTTATCATCCGAACCCCTTCCAGTATTAAGTTGCTAACAACGGACAATTGCATTAAGTATGGTGCGTAATGTAACTAGTGACTACATCCTTGAACATAGCACTAATGTTTTATCCCTAGTGGCAACAAGCACAACACAACCTTAGAACTTTCCGTCACTCGTCCCGGTGTCAATGCGGGCATGAACCCACTATCGAGCATAAGTACTCCCTCTTGGAGTTACAAGCATCTACTTGGCCGGAGCATCTACTAGTAACGGAGAGCATGCAAGATCATAAACAACACATAGCATAACTTTGATAATCAACATAACAAGTATTCTCTATTCATCGGATCCCAACAAACGCAACATATAGAATTACGGATAGATGATCTTGATCATGTTAGGCAGCTCACAAGATCCGACAATGATAGCACAATGGGGAGAAGACAACCATCTAGCTACTGCTATGGACCCATAGTCCAGGGGTAGACTACTCACACATCACACCGGAGGCGACCATGGCGGCGTAGAGTCCTCCGGGAGATGATTCCCCTCTCCGGCAGGGTGCCGGAGGCGATCTCCTGGATCCCCCGAGATGGGATCGGCGGCGGCGGCGTCTCAGGAAGGTTTTCCGTATCGTGGTTCTCGGATGCGGGGGTTTCGTCACGGAGACTTTTTATAGGCGGAAGGGCAGGTCAAGAGGCGGCACGGGGGCCCCACACTACAGTGCCGGCGCGGCCAAGGGGGCCGCGCCGCCCTATGGTGTGGCCCCTCCGTGGCCCCTCTTCGTCTCTCCTTCGGACTTCTGGAAGCTTCGTGAGAAAATAGGCCCCTGGGCTTTGATTTCGTCCAATTCCGAGAATATTTCCTTACTAGGATTTCTGAAACCAAAAGCACTTCGGCATCTTGTTAATAGGTTAGTTCCAGAAAATGCACGAATATGACATAAAGTGTGCATAAAACATGTAGATAACATCAATAATGTGGCATGGAACATAAGAAATTATCGATACGTCGGAGACGTATCAGTGCCTTTCATCTAGATATAAAGGTTAGGAGTGGTATGTGCGCACGACGGTCAAGCAAAGTTCGATGGATCAATGATATTTAGCTCATGCCTCAACTCAATGAAACGCTTCTCATCCAAGGGCTTCGTGAAGATGTCCGCCAATTGCTCCTTGGTGCCAATATAGGATAGTACAATATCTCCGCGAGCAATGTGGTCCCGGATGAAGTGGTTCCGTATCTCAATGTGCTTCGTCTTACCATGAAGAACCGGATTGTAGGCGATCTTGATTGCGCTCTCATTGTCACACAAAAGAGGCACCTTGCTATACTCGAGTCCATAATCCCGCAAGGTTTGCCTCATCCATAAGATTTGAGCACAACTACTCGCCGCGGCAATATACTCGGCTTCCGCGGTGAAGACGGAGACACAATTTTGCTTCTTCGAGGACCAACACACCAAAGATCTTCCAAGAAAGTGACATGCTCCGGAGGTAGACTTCCTATCAATCTTGTCGCCCGCCCAATCGGAGTCGGTGAAACCAACCAAAGCAAAGTCCGTGTCCCTTGGGTACCATAGTCCGAAGTGTGGGGTATCAACTAAATATCGAAAGATCCTTTTGACCGCCACAAGGTGGCTTTCCTTCGGACTTGCTTGAAACCGTGCACACATACCAACGCTTAATATTATATCCGGGCGAGAGGCACAAAGGTAAAGAAGCGAACCTATCATCGAACGGTAGAGCTTGGTATCCACCGCCTTGCCGGCCTCGTCAAGAGTGAGTTGACACTTGAGTTGCATCGGAGTTCCAATCCCCTTGGCATCCTTCATATCAAAGCGCTTGAGCATGTCTTGGAGGTACTTCACTTGATTTATGAAGGTGCCTTGTCGCATTTGCTTGATCTCGAACCCAAGAAAGTACTTGAGTTCACCCATCATTGACATCTCAAACCTATTTGTCATCAACATAGCAAACTCATCATTGAATTTTGTGTTAGTAGAGCCAAATATGATGTCATCTACATAGAGTTGGCATACGAAAAGCTCCCCATTGACCTTCTTAGTAAAAAGAGTGGGATCGATTTTCCCCACTTCGAAACCACGGTCTTCAAGCAACTCCTTAAGATGCTCATACCAAGCTCTAGGAGCTTGTTTGAGACCATATAGGGCCTTTTTGAGCTTGAAGACATGGTCCGGGAAATGGGGGTCCTCGAACCCCGGGGGTTGCTTCACATATACTTCCTCATGTAGAGGACCATTAAGAAAAGCACTCTTAACATCCATTTGTTGCAACTTAAAGCCATGATGTGAGGCAAAGGCCAAAAGGATACGGATGGACTCAAGCCTTGCAACCGGTGCAAAGGTTTCACCAAAGTCCACGCCTTCGACTTGAGAATAGCCTTGTGCCACCAATCTTGCTTTGTTGCGGATGACCGTCCCACTTTCATCTTGCTTGTTCTTGAAGATCCACTTGGTGCCGCTAACATTGCGGCAATGATCGGGTCGCTTCATGAGAGTCCATACATCATTCCTCTTGAAGTTGTTGAGTTCCTCTTGCATTGCATTCAACCAATCGGGATCCTTGAGAGCATCATCAACTTTAAGTGGTTCCTCCTTAGAGACAAAGGCGTGATGTGCGCAAAAGTTTGCTAGTTGCCTCCGAGTGGTAACATTTCTCTTTAGATCACCAATGATATTTTGCAAGGAATGAGACTTGAGACGCAAGTGTCTTGTAGTAGGATCTTCACGGCGAGTGTCGGCTAGAGGAGATGGTTCTTGTGAGTCTTCTTGGCCTTCATCATGGTTTAGGTCCTCGCCTTGACCTCCATTGTCGTTGAAAGGGGCATCATTGTCATGAGATCCGGACGGCTCGGGGGTATTGGGAATATTATTGTCCATGAAGATTATTCCCGAACCACTCGGAGAATGTCGTTGCCTAATCGACGGTACCTCAGAGGAGGGATCCTCAAGAGGGGGAGAAGAAGTAGGGGCCATAGGGCGGAGTGCACACGGGACGGTGGTACGCGATTTACCCAGCTTCGAAACACCTGCACGATGACAGGGCCTCATCGCTGCTTGTCTGGAATTATCTGGGCGCTTTCGCGTTGTTACAATGAGTTGTGCTTGTGCCTCTAGGGCTCCCAGGATCCGGCTTATAAAGGCGCACGGATCTAGGGTTTACATGGAGAGTCCTAGCCGGATACAGGTTTGCCTAACTACGGTACGATGCCTTGCCGTGCACGTCAAGGATCCACCTTCCTCTGTACGTCGTACCGGATCGGGTTCCTAATGGGCCTCCATGGATCCGGGTTCCTCCTGAGGTCGGTCGGATCCGGCTCCCTTCTCCTGGGCCGGACTTCATCCTTCAGGATCAACAGCAACTGGGCCGTCCGATGGGCCACATGCCTCATCACCATCTGTGGGCCACCCGGGCTTGCCGGATCTTGGCACTGTCGATGGTACACCCATGAAGTATACCCACAATAGTAGCCCCCAGAGTTCTCCGAGTTTCACCTCCTGTTTTCGCCTTGCTGACGCCTCATGGTCTCCGGCAATGTTGGTAACGCGGAGAAACTTGAAGAACTCCAACTTCTCATTTTCTTCTTTCCAACCTTTAGTCGAAAAATATTCTCATCCGGCGGGACTTCATCCATCGACACATCAAGACGTGTCTCCGGGTTACTCCCCGGCTCGTGAACAAGAACTGCCTATCTTCGCGCGATTACCCGGAATCTTTAAAAGACTCAAACGGTTCCGCCAATTCTGGCGCCATTTTCGCGCGATCTGAGCGGTAACTTATCCTTAGCCATTTTTACCGTTTAGGGTTTGGACACGTGTCACGCATCCAACGGCGCGACGCTTGCGTTCCGACCACAGGATGCGGAGCACAAATCTCCTCCCCGCGGCTTATAAATATCCACCGTCAACCCTAATCTTCCCATTCACCCCCTCTTTCACCTCTCTGCGAAGCGCCGCCCGCGAGCTCCTCCTCCGCCGTGCCGGAGTCTGCCGGAAAACTCGCCAGAGTTTCACCGGAGCGATTTCACCACCGCGCAGTTCATCGAGTTCTTAACTTTGGCGAGCCACCGTGCGAAATCCTCGTCGCCGGCGACTCCGACCACCGCGGAATCCATCACGGTGAGTTCTTCGAGCTTCAACTTTTCGCCGTAGCTGGTAGGGACGACCCTTAGGATGATGATGTGGATCCGACTAAGTCATGTTCTCCGCCACTACTTTGTCTTCAGATGTCCTCCGCGACTCCGCCTCCGAGCTCCGATCCAATCATGGCAACGCCCCTCTCCTCCGCCCCTCCTCCCTTCGTCCCAGTCCAACTGGATCCCACTAAGGACTCCGGTAAGGACGCCGAGGGCACTTCAGCCAACCCGGAGAAAACCTCCGGGGCGGAGCAGGCAGAGCAGAAGGCGGAAGAAAACGCCGCCAAGAAATCCAAAGCTCGTCAGCGAGTCTCAGAGGCCAAAGGGAAATGGTGGCCCTGCACTACCACGGAGATGGAACTGAAAAACTTGGAGGCGGAAGGTTTCTTGCAACCCGGAAGCTGGCGGACAGTTCCGAACTCCTTGGCTCCAGCCCCCTGATACGTCTCCGACGTATCGATAATTTCTTATGTTCCATGCCACATTATTGATGATATCTACATGTTTTATGCACACTTTATGTCATATTCATGCATTTTCTGGAACTAACCTATTAACAAGATGCCGAAGTGCCGATTCGTTGTTTCTGCTGTTTTTGGTTTCGAAATCCTAGTAAAGAAATATTCTCGGAATTGGACGAAATCAACGCCCAGGTTCCTATTTTGCCCGGAAGCATCCAGAACACACGAGAACCGCCAGAGAGGGGGCACAGGCCCACCAAACCCTAGGCCGGCGCGGCCAAGGGGGGCCCGCGCCCCCCTATAGTGTCGTCGCCTCGTCGACCTTCTGACGCCGCCTCTTCGCCTATATAAAGCCGCTGGACCTAAAACCTCGATACGAAAAAGCCACGGTACGAGAAACCATCCAGAGCCGCCGCCATCGCGAAGCCAAGATCTGGGGGACAGGAGTCTCTGTTCCGGCACGCCGCCGGGACGGGGAAGTGCCCCCGAAAGGCTCCTCCATCGACACCACCGCCATCTCCATCAACGCTGCTGTCTCCTATGAGGAGGGAGTAGTTCTCCATCGAGGCTCGGGGCTGTACCGGTAGCTATGTGGTTCATCTCTCTCCCATGTACCTCAATACAATAATCTCATGAGCTGCTTTACATGATTGAGATTCATATGAGTTTTGTATCACTATTCATCTATGTGCTACTCTAGTGATGTTATTAAAGTAGTTTTATTCCTCCCGCACGGTGTAATGGTGACAAGTGTGTGCATCCGTGTTAGTACTTGGCGTATGCTATGATTATGATCTCTTGTAGATTATGAAGTTAACTATTGCTATGATAGTATTGATGTGATCTATTCCTCCTACATAGTGTGAAGGTGACAGTGTGCATACTATGTTAGTACTTGGTTTAGTTGTGTTGATCTATCTTACACTCTAAGGTTATTTAAATATGAACATTGAATTGTGGAGCTTGTTAACTCCGGCATTGAGGGTTCGTGTAATCCTACGCAATGTGTTCATCATCCAACAAGAGAGTGTAGAGTATGCATTTATCTATTCTGTTATGTGATCAATGTTGAGAGTGTCCACTAGTGAAAGTATGATCCCTAGGCCTTGTTCCTAAATATCGCTATCGCTGCTTGTTTACTCGTTTTATCTGCGTTACTACTGCTGCGTTACTACTGCTTGTTTACTCGTCCCGGGCAAAGCACTTTTCCGGTGCCGTTGCTACTACTTATTCATACCACCCGTATTTCACTATCTCTTCGCCGAACTAGTGCACCTATTAGGTGTGTTGGGGACACAAGAGACTTCTTGCTTTGTGGTTGCAGGGTTGCATGAGAGGGATATCTTTGACCTCTTCCTCCCCGAGTTCGATAAACCTTGGGTGATCCACTTAAGGGAAACTTGCTGCTGTTCTACAAACCTCTGCTCTTGGAGGCCCAACACTGTCTACAGGAAAAGGAGGGGGGCGTAGACATCAAGCTATTTTCTGGCGCCGTTGCCGGGGAGGAAAGGTAAAAGGTACTCACACTCCGGATCTTGGCTACCAAGCTATTTTTGCTGTTGTAAGTACTCGAAGCTATTTCCTTTAGATCCTGCAATTGCATCTTTTTGTTTCTTGTTTACACTAGTTTGGCATAATGGACAACAATGAGCTTCTTATTCTATTTCCTGATTTAAGACATGGATGGTTTGATCCGAAAATTAAAAAACCCATGGAACATGTTAGCATGAATACTTTGAACACCATTGTTGCTAATGATATGGAAAATTCTAAGCTTGGGGAAGCTGGCTTTGATGAGCATGATCTTTTTAGTCCCCCAAGCATTGAGGAGAAAATTTACTTTGATGATACTTTGCCTCCTATTTATGATGATTATAATGATAGTAGTCTTTTGGTACCACCTGTTATGGAGGATAAATTTGATTATGATTACAATATGCCTCCTATATTTGATGATGAGAATAATAATGATAGCTACTTTGTTGAATTTGCTCCCACTACAACTAATAAAATTGACTATGCTTATGTTGGGAGTAGTAATAATTTTATGCATGAGACTCATGATAAGAATGCTTTATGTGATAGTTATATTGTTGAGTTTGCTCATGTTGCTACTGAAAGTTATTATGAGAGAGGAAAATATGGTTGTAGAAATTTTCATGTTACTAAAACACCTCTCTATGTGCTGAAATTTTTGAAGCTACACTTGTTTTATCTTTCTATGCTTGTTGCATTATGCTTCTTGAACTTGTTTATTTACAAGATTCCTTTTCATAGGAAGCATGTTAGACTTAAATGTGTTTCGAATTTGCCTCTTGATGCTCTCTTTTGCTTCAAATACTATTTCTTGCGAGTGCATCATTAAAACTGCTGAGCCCATCTTAATGGCTATAAAGAAAGAACTTCTTGGGAGATAACCCATGTGTTTATTTTGCTACAGTACTTTATTTTATATTTATGTCTTGAAAGTTGTTTACTACTGTAGCAACATCTCCTTATCTTAGTTTTGTGTTTTGTTGTGCCAAGTGAAGCCTCTAATCGAAGGTTGATACTAGATTTGGATTTCTGCGCAGAAACAGATTTCTATCTGTCACGAATCTGGGCTGTTTTCTCTGTAGGTAACTCAGAAAAATATGCCAATTTACGTGCGTGTTCCTCAGATATGTACGCAACTTTCATTAGTTTTGAGTTTTCTGATCTGAGCAACGGAAGTATTTACTAAAAATTCGTCTTTACGGACTGTTCTCTTTTGACAGATTCTGCCTTTTATTTCGCATTGCTTCTTTCGCTGTGTTGGGTGGATTTCTTTGTTCCATTACCTTCCAGTAGCTTTGAGCAATATCCAGAAGTGTTAAGAATGATTGTGTCACCTCTGAACATGTGAGTTTTTGATTATGTACTAACCCCTCTAATGAAGTTTATGAGAAGTTTGGTGTGAAGGAAGTTTTCAAGGGTCAAGAGAGGAGGATGATATACTATGATCAAGAAGAGTGAAAGCTCTAAGCTTGGGGATGCCCCGGTGGTTCACCCCTGCATATATCAAGAAGACTCAAGTGTCTAAGCTTGGGGATGCCCAAGGCATCCCCTTCTTCATCGACAAATTATCAGGTTCCTTCTCTTGAAACTATATTTTTATTCGGTCACATCTTATGTGCTTTACTTGGAGCGTCTGTATGCTTTTATTTTTGTTTGTGTTTGAATAAATTGGATTACATCATGCTTGTGTGGGAGAGAGACACGCTCCGCTGTAGCATATGGACAAGTATGTCCTTAGGCTTTACTCATAGTATTCATGGCGAAGTTTCTTCTTCGTTAGATTGTTATATGGTTGGAATTGGAAAATGATACATGTAGTAATTGCTAAAATGTCTTGGATAATGTGATACTTGGCAATTGTTGTGCTCATGTTTAAGCTCTTGCATCATATACTTTGCACCCATTAATGAAGAAATACATAGAGCATGCTAAAATTTGGTTTGCATAATTGGTCTCTCTAAGGTCTAGATAATTTCTAGTATTGAGTTTGAACAACAAGGAAGACGGTGTAGAGTCTTATAATGTTTACAATATGTCTTTTATGTGAGTTTTGCTGCACCGCTTCATCCTTGTGTTTGTTTCAAATAGCCTTGCTAGCCTAAACCTTGTATCGAGAGGGAATACTTCTCATGCATCCAAATACTTGAGCCAACCACTATGCCATTTGTGTCCACCATACCTACCTACTACATGGTATTTCTCCGCCATTCCAAAGTAAATTGCTTGAGTGCTACCTTTAAATTTCTATCCTTCACCTTTGCAATATATAGCTCATGGGACAAATAGCCTAAAAACTATTGTGCTATTGAATATGTACTTATGCACTTTATCTCTTATTAAGTTGCTTGTTGTGCGATAACCATGTTCCTGGGGACGCCATCAACTACTCTTTGTTGAATATCATGTGAGTTGCTATGCATGTTCGTCTTGTCTGAAGTAAGAGCGATCTACCACCTTATGGTTAGAGCGTGCATATTGTTAGAGAAGAACATTGGGCCGCTAACTAAAGCCATGATCCATGGTGGAAGTTTCAGTTTTGGACATATATCCTCAATCTCATATGAGAAAAATAATTGTTGCTACATGCTTATGCATAAAAGAGGAGTCCATTATCCGTTGTCTATGTTGTCCCGGTATGGATGTCTAAGTTGAGAATAATCAATAGCGAGAAATCCAATGCGAGCTTTCTCCTTAGACCTTTGTACGAGCGGCATAGAGGTACCCCTTTGTGACACTTGGTTAAAACATGTGCATTGCGATGATCCGGTAGTCCAAGCTAATTAGGACAAGGTGCGGGCACTATTAGTATACTATGCATGAGGCTTGCAACTTATAAGATATAATTTACATGATACATATGCTTTATTACTAACGTTGACAAAATTGTTTCATGTTTTCAAAATCAAAGCTCTAGCACAAATATAGCAATCGATGCTTTTCCTCTATGGAGGACCATTCTTTTACTTTCATTGTTGAGTCAGTTCACCTATCTCTCTCCACCTCAAAAAGCAAACACTTGTGTGAACTGTGCATTGATTCCTACATATTTGCTTATTGCACTTATTATATTACTTTACATTGACAACTATCCATGAGATATACATGTTATAAGTTGAAAGCAACCGCTGAAACTTAATCTTCCTATGTGTTGCTTCAATGCCTTTACTTTGAATTATTGCTTTATGAGTTAACTCTTATGCAAGACTTATTGATGCTTGTCTTGAAGTACTAATCATGAAAAGTCTTTGCTATATGATTCACTTGTTTACTCATGTCATTTACATTGTTTTGATCGCTGCATTCACTACATATGCTTTACAAATAGTATGATCAAGGTTATGATGGCATGTCACTCCGTAAATTATCTTTGTTTATCGTTTACCTGCTCGGGACGAGCGTAAACTAAGCTTGGGGATGCTGATACGTCTCCGATGTATCGATAATTTCTTATGTTCCATGCCACATTATTGATGATATCTACATGTTTTATGCACACTTTATGTCATATTCGTGCATTTTCCGGAACTAACCTATTAACAAGATGCCGAAGTGCCGATTCTTGTTTTCTGCTCGTTTTTGGTTTCGAAATCCTAGTAAAGAAATATTCTCGGAATTGGACGAAATCAACGCCCAGGTTCCTATTTTGCCCGGTAGCATCCAGAACACACGAGAACCGCCAGAGAGGGGGCACAGGCCCACCAAACCCTAGGCCGGCGCGGCCAAGGGGGGGCCCGCGCCCCCCTATAGTGTCGTCGCCTCGTCGACCTTCTGACGCCGCCTCTTCGCCTATATAAAGCCCCTGGACCTAAAACCTCGATACGAAAAAGCCACGGTACGAGAAACCATCCAGAGCCGCCGCCATCGCGAAGCCAAGATCTGGGGGACAGGAGTCTCTGTTCCGGCATGCCGCCGGGACGGGGAAGTGCCCCTGGAAGGCTCCTCCATCGACACCACCGCCATCTCCATCAACGCTGCTGTCTCCCATGAGGAGGGAGTAGTTCTCCATCGAAGCTCGGGGCTGTACCGGTAGCTATGTGGTTCATCTCTCTCCCATGTACCTCAATACAATAATCTCATGAGCTGCTTTACATGATTGAGATTCATATGAGTTTTGTATCACTATTCATCTATGTGCTACTCTAGTGATGTTATTAAAGTAGTTTTATTCCTCCTGCACGGTGTAATGGTGACAGGTGTGTGCATCCGTGTTAGTACTTGGCGTATGCTATGATTATGATCTCTTGTAGATTATGAAGTTAACTATTGCTATGATAGTATTGATGTGATCTATTCCTCCTACATAGTGTGAAGGTGACAGTGTGCATGCTATATTAGTACTTGGTTTAGTTGTGTTGATCTATCTTACACTCTAAGGTTATTTAAATATGAACATTGAATTGTGGAGCTTGTTAACTCCGGCATTGAGGGTTCGTGTAATCCTACGCAATGTGTTCATCATCCAACAAGAGAGTGTAGAGTATGCATTTATCTATTCTCGTTATGTGATCAATGTTGAGAGTGTCCACTAGTGAAAGTATGATCCCTAGGCCTTGTTCCTAAATATCGCTATCGCTGCTTGTTTACTCGTTTCTACTGCGTTACTACTGCTGCGTTACTACCGCTTGTTTACTCGTCCTGGGCAAAGCACTTTTCTGGTGCCGTTGCTACTACTTATTCATACCACCCGTATTTCACTATCTCTTCGCCGAACTAGTGCACCTATTAGGTGTGTTGGGGACACAAGAGACTTCTTGCTTTGTGGTTGCAGGGTTGCATGAGAGGGATATCTTTGACCTCTTCCTCCCCGAGTTCGATAAACCTTGGGTGATCCACTTAAGGGAAACTTGCTGCTGTTCTACAAACCTCTGCTCTTGGAGGCCCAACACTGTCTACAGGAAAAGGAGGGGGGCGTAGACATCACCCCCCAAGATAACGAGATGGTGCTGACTAAAGCGCTAGTGGAGCGAGGCTTCTCGTTTCCGCCTTCGGACTTCTTCTCGGAAATCATGAAGGTACATGGGCTCCAGCCCCACAACATCTCTCCGAACAGCGTGTTAGCGATCAGCAACCACGTCACCCTCTGCGAGGGCCATCTCCGGGTACCTCCCGAACTCTCTCTCTTCCAATACTATTTCTCCGTCAAGAAGGAGAAGATCCGCCAGACCTCCGAGCTGGCGACATGCGGGTCCATCACCTTCATGCTCCGCCCTGGCCGCGTCTACCCACCTACCGACCGCCACGAATCCGCGCGGTATTGGTCAGGGGGCTTCTTTTATTTGAAGGACGTCTCCGACCCGGCGAGCGAAAGGAGGCTACCGCCATTCAAGAACTGCCCCGCCAGCGAAACTCCGGCATGGACGCAATGCCCCCACCTCTCCGAGTCGCCTCAGCTGACCCGTGCTATTAGGCAGATCTGCAAGCTCACGGAGGAGGGGCTGACGGGAAAAGACCTCACCTTTTCTTGGTTCACCAAGCGGATCCAGCCACTCCAGCACACGGACCGCTTGATATTCCACTACACGGGACGTGACGACCCAATGCACGCCACGAAGGACAATCTTTCGGCCGATGCCATCGACAAGAGGATCCGGCTCCTCATCAAGATTCCGCTTGAACTTCACGTTCACGTGTGCAACAAGGATATCCACATCAATGGCTCCGGAACCGCGGTATGTTGTCCTGACCTGACCATGGTTTCCTTTGTATTAAATTTTTTGTCTAAGTGTTGGCCCTGTGACTTAGCTCGAAGCCCTCGAGGAAGGCGAACTCGGAACCCTTGTCCGGGTCCCTTCTATGGGCAACACGGATCCAGAAGCCTCATCGGAGGCGGAAGCTCCTGATGCTCCACGCCCTTCCAAGAGGAAGAGGGATGCTCCCTCCAGCCCTGCAGCCAAACGCGCCCACGAAGTGCTTAGCACTGCGGCTAGTCGGAAAGCAGAGGCGGAGAAGAAGCGCCTCAAACTTATTGACACCAGCAACAGAGGCCAGCCCGACATCTTCAAACCTTCCGGGTGAATGCTCAATTTCCGGAATCCAAATTCTTCTGTTTTCACGAGCAAGCCCTTACTTAGTTGTTATGCTTTTTCATTTACAGAAGTTCCGGAAGCCAGCCCCCAAGGCCCCAAGAGCCCTCAAGAAAAATGTCAAGCCATCTCCGGCTTCCATCCCCGTCACGCCGAAAGTGGAAGTTCCGCCCAAGGCCTCCTCCGCCACCAAGCCGGATCCCAAGGACGTCATCAACATCGATGATCTCCCCGAAGACCCCACTGGCCATGGTGATTCCGGCAAGGGCGCATCCTCCTCTGCGCCTCCGCCTGAGCAACCAAGTGTCGCCTTCGCCGAACCTATGCCAGAACAATATGAGCAGAAGGTGCAGCTTATCCATGCGACTGGCACGCCGCAGACCAATCCTGAGCTGTTTCCGACTCTGAAGAAGGTTCCCCTCGCACAACGTCACGCGGAAGTTTCCGCCATGATGGACCAAGTGTGGGGGCCTGCGAATACAGAAATGCAGGAGCTCTCCGACCTTGAGAGTGATCTCAAGGTCTTCTTCGCCAAGCATAAGAACGTGCGCCAGGTAACACTAGCCCCCAAGCATTGGGTTAGACATTTTTCCGTGTAACATGTGTTAGCCGATGCTTCTCTTTAACATGTACCTTAGGCGGAAATTTAAAATTTTATACCTCCAAGACTTTGAATTCCTCGCCAGCCCCCAGAATTTTAAATATCCGGCTAACTCATGTCTGCTTCTCAGAACACGCGGAAGCTGCACGAAGATCTGCGCATTCACGTGCTTGAGCAAATAACGGAGATAGAGGGGCTGCGCCAGAACGCGGAAAATAGCCAAAAAGCTATCCAACAATTGGAGACCCGCCTTCAGGGTACTAACTTTGAATTGAATTTGTATCTTTGCAATAATCGTGCATGATGCATAACTTTTGTGACTTTCCGCCTGCAGAAGAAACTGCCAAGCATTCCGCCTTCGATGACCTGTCCGCCAAAGTCAAGGTGCTCGAGGTGGAGAACGGATCCCTCAAAACCTTTATCAAAGAATCCTCCGACAAGGAGAATTTGGTGAGGAAAGAGCTCTCCGAGAAGCACGCCCGTGATTTGGCGGAATTGACTGACAAGCTGAAGAAGAGCCAACAGAATGTCAAGACCTTAGTGGCCAAAAGAAAAATCCAAGAAGCGGAGGCGGAAGCCATTGACAAGCTGATCTTCCGTAAGCATTTTTTCCTTGTTGTGATTCCGAGTGCATCACACGTTGCTCTGTCCGTGGAGGAACTGAACCCCATTTTTTCACAGCAAGCCTTGGCTTTGAGTGGACCAAAGAGTCAGCCCTCAAGAGGACGGAAGCATACGATGAAACGCGGAGTTCCATCGACGCGCTATTCGCAGCATGTCGCGGAATCGCCAAGACCCTGTCCTTAAAGAGGGCCAAAACTTCAGTGATTGATACGATGACCAAGCTGATGCAGCAAGTGCCGGAGTTCATCAAGGACTGGCAGGAGTCTTCCGCTCGCGGAGTCGCCTCCCTGGTCTTAGCCACCTGCAAGGCTCACTTCCCTTCACTCAACTTCGTGGATATTGCGCGTGACACTCCCAAGGGTGCCAACATGCGCGCCATCCTCGCGGAAACCAAAGGGTTTGACCAGCTGTTTGTCAGGTGAGTTAACCACTCGTTCTGGTATCACAAGTATGATCTGCCCAAGGGCTTCTTCGACGCGGAAGAGGAGGAAGGCGAGCCAGAGTACTATGCAGAAGGTTCCGGGTCAAGCGTTGAGCTTTCCGGAGAAGGCACCGACGAAGACTCCGATGTTGGCTCCAGCGACGGCTCCGCCTATGAGGAATCTGAAGAGGAGGACTCCGAGTAGAGTTCCTGTGAAACAATGAAACAGTGTTGCATCATTTTGGCCCCGGAGTGGGCTTGTAATATAACTTAAATTCTTAAGTAGCTAGGAACGAAACAACTATGCATGGGCGGAAACACTTATCCTGCTATCCTTTAAGATTATTTGCATGTTTCGTTTTTTGTCGGAAAGCAAGTGATGATTTCGTTGTTTTCCGGCTTGCTCGCTTGACCTTCCGCGAGCCGGAAGACCTTAGACGGAAACACTCGCCAGCGGCGACGAAGCCCAATGGCAATCCGTCAATAACCGCGGAAACAAGCCCCCAGCTTAGGTGCCAGAAATCGCTACTAGGAATCCACGAGTTCGCAACGAAAAACACCTCCATTAGAAAACTTAAGCTTATGTCCTAAAGGACGATTTTTGAAAATCACAACTTTTGTACACGCCTAGGCGGAAATATCCAGCTCTGCGGTTTTAGTCGGAAAACATACACGATCTAAAAATGAACAACTAAAGGAGGTAAAAGACTCAAAGAGTGAACCAAAAGCTTTATTTCATTGATCATGTATAACTATTACAGAGTATGTAACTCGGAAAATTATGCTAAGTGTAGAAAGGACGTAGCTGCGCAATGTTCCAAGGGCGGTTTGTCTCGTCGTAGATGTCATCCGGATCCTCACGCTTGCGTTTCCGGTACCAGTTAGCAGGTCTGTCCTTCAGCTCCCGGAAATCAACAAGGTAGTATGACCCGTTATGAAGCACTTTGCTAACGACAAAGGGTCCTTCCCACGGAGATTGCAGCTTATAGTCTTTCACCTGCTGAAGGCGGAGGACCAGGTCTCCGGCCATGAAAGAGCGGTTCCAAACTCGACGACTATGATAGCGTCGGAGCTTCTGCTGATAAATGGCAGAGCGCTGGTCAGCTAAGTTCCGAGCTTCTTCGATCAGGTCCACAGATAGCTGTCTGGCCTCGTCAGCTGTTTCTTCATCATAGACGGAAACTCGCGGTGAATCGTGGATGATGTCAGAGGGGAGCACGGCTTCGGATCCGTATACCAGGAAGAAAGGGGTAAATCCCGTTGACCTGTTAGGGGTAGTTCGTAAACTCCACAAGACAGCTTCCAACTCGTCAGCCCAAGCTCCAGCTGCTCGTCGCAGTGGTTCTTCCAGGCGCGACTTAATTCCTGATAATATGAGGCCGTTAGCCCTTTCAACCTGACCATTGGATTGTGGATGAGACACAGATGCAAGGTCCAGTCGAATCCCTACTGTCTCACAATAATCCTTTAATTCTCCCTGTGCGAAGTTTGTGCCATTATCTGTGATTATGCTGTGTGGGATGCCGAATCTCATCACGAGGCTGCAGACAAATTTTAGTGCCGTAGCACCGTCGGCTTTTCTCACTGGCTTTGCCTCGATCCACGTACTCGAACTTGTCAACGGCGACCAGGAGGTATTCAAAACCGCCAGGAGATGATCTTTTTAACTTACCAACCATATCGAGCCCCCAGACCGCAAACGGCCAGGTGATAGGTATGGTCTTCAGCTCTTGGGCTGGAGCGTTTGGTTGAGTAGTGTAGTATTGACAACCTCGGCAGGTCTTGACTATTTTATCAGCATCTTCTTTAGCTGTAAGCCAGTAGAAACCTAACCGAAAAGCTTTTGCAACGAGTGATCTGGAGGCGGCATGATGCCCGCAATCTCCTGCATGGATCTCTCTGAGAATTTCAATGCCATCTTGATTAGAGACGCATTTGAGAAACACCCCTGTTGCACTTCGTTTGTAGAGCTGTCCATCAACAATTGTGTAGGATCTTGCTCGTCTGATGATCTGTCGTGCGAGGACCTCGTCCTTAGGCAACTTTTGATCGATGAGATAATCCAGGTAAGGCTGCGTCCAGGCCGGAATGATAGCCATCACTTCTCTAGCTGGAGATACTGCCACCTCTGGGTTTTCCGGGTTAGCGCCCTTCACCGAGGGTATCCGAAGATGCTCTAGGAAAATGCCAGGCGGAATTGATTTCCTGCCGGATCCGAGTTTGGATAGCATGTCTGCCGCTGTATTATCGTCTCTTCTGACTTACTTGACTTCGTATCCGAGAAAGAATTTTGCGATCTCGTCAACTTCGTCTCTGTAAGCCGCCATGATGGAGTTTCTGGCGTTCCAGGTTCCGGCTACCTGCTGTGCCACCAGGTAGGAATCTCCGCAACATATGATGTGCTTGATCCCTATTTCCTTAGCGATGCGCAGTCCGTGTAGTAGAGCCTCATATTCCGCCATATTGTTTGTAGCTTCGAAGTGTATCTGCAGAACGTACTGCAGTTCTTCTCCAGTAGGGGACTTCAGGGTGACTCCGGCTCCTGAGCCTTGATGCTGCTTGGATCCATCGAAGTGCATAACCCATGTCTCTGGTTCCGGCTCCAAATTCATATCCGGAGCTTCTGTCCAATCTGCGACGAAATCTGCCAAGACCTGGGACTTGACCGCAGTCCTGGCTTTGTAGTTGATGTCGAAGGCGGATAATTCAACGCCCCATTTTGCTGTGCGTCCTGTTGCGTCAGCGTTGTTGAGAATCGTTGACAGCGGAGCCTTGCTCACGACTGTTACTGGATGCTCCTGGAAGTAGTGTCTCAGCTTCCTGCTGCCTAGAAAAACTCCATAAGCTAGCTTTTGAAAGTGAGGATAGCGTTGTTTGGACTCCGTAAGCACTTCGCTAATGTAGTAGACTGGCCTTTGGACTCCATACTCGTGACCTTCTTCCTGTCGCTCCACCATGATAACGAAGCTGATGACTCTGTTGGTAGCTGCCAGGTAAAGGAGCATAGGCTCTAACTCTCCTGGAGCCGCTAAGATAGGTGGGGAGGTGAGTATTTCCTTCAACCCTTGAAGTGCTGCATCTGCTGCCTCATCCCAGACAAATTTGTCTGTTTTCTTCAATAGCTTGTACAGGGGTAGCGCCTTCTCGCCAAGACGGCTAACAAACCTGCTGATTGCTGCGTCACAACCAGTTAGTCGTTGCACATCTTTGAGACAAGTTGGCCTTTTTATGCACAGGATTGCCTTGATTTTTTCCGGGTTAACTTCAATGCCCCTGTTAGAGACAATGAAGCCAAGGAGTTTTCCAGCTGGTACGCCAAAGACACACTTCAGCGGATTCAACATCATCTTGTACCATCGGAGATTCTCAAAGGTTTCTGTGAGGTCGCTGATCAAGTTGGATCCTTTCCGGGTCATGACCGCGATGTCGTCGACGTAGGCGTGCACGTTCCGGCCAATTTGGTCCTTCAAGCACCGCTGCATCGTACGTTGGTAGGTGGCACCTGCGTTTTTCAAGCCAAAAGGCATAGTAACATAGCAGTAAGTGCCAAATGAGGTGATGAATGAGGTCGCCTTTTGGTCGGACTCCTTCATCCGGATCTGGTGATACCCGGAATACGCATCAAGAAAACACAGAAGTTCCGCCCCTGCCGTCGAATCAATGACTTGGTCAATGCGAGGCAGGGGAAACGGATCTTTCGGGAAATGTTTGTTCAAGCCAGAGTAATCGAAGCACATTCTTAGTATTTCAGAATTCTTTTTGGGTACAAGGACGGGATTTGCGACCCAATCAGTGTGGATAACTTCTATTACAAAACCTGCCTCTAGTAACTTTGCTAATTCCATTCCTATGGCGCGGCGCTTCTTATCTCCAAAGCGTCGCATAGCTTGCTTCACCGGTTTAGCCCCCGGGTTTATGTTGAGGTAGTGCTCGGCGAGTTCCCTTGGTACTCCGGACATGTCAGAAGGCTGCCACGCGTAGATATCCATGTTAGCGCGGAGGAACTCGACGAGCGCGTCTTCCTATTTGGGGTCCATGTTGGCTCCGACTGAGACCTGCTTGGTGGCGTCACCTTCCTTGAAGTTGACTTTCTTGGTCTCTATCGCGGCCTTGAAGGAATTTTTCTGTTCGGAGATCTGCTTCTTGGTGGTCTGCATTTCTGTCGGATCCACCGCGGCTCTGTAGCCTTTCAGCTCCTCTCCAGATATCACAGACTCTGCGAAGGCGGCTTCGCCCAACTCGCACTCATGAGCCTTTTTGTAGTCTCCGGATACGGTAATCATACCATTGGGACCCGGAATCTTGAGCTTGTTGTAGATGTAGCACGCTCTTGCGTGGAACTTGTGGTAGGTGGGCTGATGTCTACGGGAGCTTCTATTCTTGTAGACAGTGTTGGGCCTCCAAGAGCAGAGGTTTGTAGAACAGCAGCAAGTTACCCTTAAGTGGATCACCCAAGGTTTATCGATCTCAGGGAGGAAGAGGTCAAAGATATCCCTCTCAAGCAACCCTGCAACCACAAAGCAAGAAGTCTCTTGTGTCCCCAACACACCAAATACACTTGTCAGATGTATAGGTGCACTAGTTCGGCGAAGAGATAGTGAGATACAAGTAATATGGACGAGTATGAGTGATAATAGCAATCTGAATAAAATATGGCAGCGAGTAAACATTCAACAAAACAGTAAACAAACAGAGATTCAATGCTTGGAAGCAAGGCCCAGGGATCCTGCTTTCACTAGTGGACACTCTCAACAATGATTACATAATAGGACTACTCTACACCCTCTTGTTGGATGATGAACACCATTGTGTAGGATTACACGAACCCTCAATGCCGGAGTTAACAAGCTCCACAATATTCAATGTTCATATTTAAATAACCTTAGAGTGCAAGATAGATCAACACAACCAAACCAAGTACTAACATAGCATGCACACTTCTACCATCACACTATGAAAGGAGGAATAGATCGCATCAATACCATCATAGTAATAGTTAACTTCATAATCTACAAGAGATCACAATCATAGCATAAACCAAGTACTACACGATGCACACACTGTCCACATTACACCGTGCGGGAGGAATACACTACTTTAATAACATCACTAGAGTAGCACATAGATGATATTCAACTTGATCACAAGAGAGAGAGAGATGAACCACATAGCTACAGCGGAGCCCTCAGCCCCGGGGGTGAATTACTCCCTCCTCATCATGGAGGCAGCGATGGCGGTGAAGATGGCGGTGGAGACAGCGGTGGAGACGACTCCGGGGGCAATTCCCCGTCCCGGCAGGGTGCCGGAACAGAGACTTCTGTCCCCCGAATTGGAGTTTCGCGATGGCGGCGGCTCTGGATGGTTTTCTCTGGTTTCGTCGAACTCCTCGAGGTTTTTAGGTCAGGGACGATTAAATAGGCGGAGAGGCGGAGTCGGAGGGGCCACGGGGTGCCCAGATGATAGGGGGGCACGCCCCCCTGGGCCGCGCCGCCCTGTGGGGTGGGGCCCCCTGGCTCCCCTCTGACTTTTCTCCGGTGCTCTGGAAGCTTCCCGAAATTATAAGATCTCCGGTGTTGATTTCGTCCGATTCCGAAAATATTTCCTTGCTAGGATTTCTGAAACCAAAAACAGCAGAAAACAGCAACTGGCCTTTCGGCATCTCATCAATAGGTTAGTTCCGGAAAACGCATAAATATGACATAAAGTGTGCATAAAACATGTAGATATCATCAATAATGTGGCATGGAACATAAGAAATTATCGATACGTCAGAGACGTATCATGGGCCTGCCGAAGATGACATGGTAGGAGCTCTTGAAGGGCACAACTTCAAACGTGATCCTCTCTTCGCGGAAATTGTGAACATCGCCGAAGGCCACGGGAAGTGTGATGATGTCGAGGGAGTTCGCCTTTTTACCCGGAACCACGCCGTATTACTCAGTGTTGCTGTGTTTGAGCTGTTCCTTGGTAAGGTTCATCCGCTCCAGAGTCTCTAGGTACATAATGTTCAAGCTGGCTCCGCCATCCATTAGGCACTTGGAGAAGTCATACCCGTCTATGCGGGGACTTACAACCAAGGCGTAGCACTCTTTTGGCACAATGGTAGGATGATCCTGCCTATCAAATGTGCACGGGACTTCCGACCACCTGACATACTGCGGCACAGCCGGAACCGTGGCGTTCAGGATCCGGAAAGCTGACTTGGTGGCGCGGACTGTTGGGGTTCCGAGGAAGGTGTGGTACGCTCCCACACTCTTTTTCTCGAAGGGGTTGGATTTACCTGCGGACCCTGCTTTGGGATCCGGCGAGTTATCATCCTCATCCATCGCCTCGGAACGGTCCTCCTCCTTGTCCTTGTTCTTGCCCTTGCCTCCTTTGCCGCGTGGGTGGTGCTTCCGGGCTCGCTTGTATCCTGCTTCCGGGTCGTTTTTCAGATCATTGACCCACTTGCAGTTGCGGTTGGTGTGAGTGGACTTCCCCGTAGCCGGATCCAGGTGGGCCAGGCAGGGCATGTCTCTGTACTCCTCGTAGGTTTGCGGGGCGCAGGATCCGGCAGCTGTGACTTCAGTGCCATGCTACTGGCCCCTGCCGGCTCCGCCTCCACGGCCGCGTCCTCTTTCGCCTCCTGGACCTCCGCATTGGAATGCTATGGCGACCATCTCGGATCCGTCACTCTTCTGGTCATCAGGGGGTTCTTCCGCTTGTGGCCGCTGCTGTTACCGTTATCACGGTTCTTCTTTTGTTGGTGTAGGGGGATTGCTATAGCTGCGAGATCTCCGCCTGCGTCGTCATCGGCGGCAGTATGATCACTGGCAATGGAGATCATGTCATCCAAAGTCAGTTTATTTGCGTTAGCCAAACAAGTGAGCTTATGCCTTAGCAACCCTCCTCTCTGTAGTCCACCAATAAAGGCGTACATAGCGGTGGTGTGGTCGACATTTTCGCACTCGTTCTTGCATGCCAACCATCGTGTGAGGAAGTGTCTTGAGGATTCTCCCTTCTTCTGAATACATGCTTGTAAGTCGCATGTTGTGGCAGGTCTTTTGTAGGTGCTCCTGAAGTGTTTCTCGAAGGCAGTCTTCAGGTCAAACCAGCAAAAGATGGAGTTCTTCTCGAGGTCGCTGAGCCAGATCCGGGCTGGACCTACAAGGTACAACTGAAGCATGCGGCATGCGATATTAGGGGTTCCTCCGGTGAAGGTTACTGCATTGTAGTAATCCTCTATCCAGGTATCCGGCCTTTCGGTGCCATCATAATGTTTCAGGTTTCCGGGTAGCTTGAGGTTCATCCTTGGCTTTGTTTCCTCTCGAATCATCCTGCCGAAGCACTTCAGACCGATGTAGTCAGTTCTTTATTCGTTGAGGCGTTCCCGCGCGTCACGCGAGCCATGGCGGGGAGATTGTGAGCGCGAGCGAGATCTCCGGCCGCCGCCTCCGCCTCCACCTCCGCCTCCATCGCTAGGTGGTGGTGAGGGAGACCTGCGAGGGGGCCGATCCGACTTTTTGCTTCCGCCATCAGATTCTCCTCGCCCCTCCCGATGCTGGCTCCGGCTTCTGTGGCTGCCTTCACCTTGGCGCTGGCTGCCATGACCGTTCCGGCTTTGAAGAGGCTCCGGATCGCGGTCTTCGTTCCGACTCCTCCTGGGCTCGGGCTCGCGATCGTTGATCTGGCTCCGGCGGGGTTCCGGCTTGCGCTCCATGTTCCTGTTTCTTGAGGGCAGCACGTTGTCGTGGATGTTGATTCCGCCAGGCCCATGGGGCCTGGTGTTTCCGGCTAGACTACGGCGGCGAGGGGGACGCGGGTATCCGTTGGG
This sequence comes from Lolium rigidum, assembly GCF_022539505.1. Lineage (NCBI taxonomy): Eukaryota > Viridiplantae > Streptophyta > Magnoliopsida > Poales > Poaceae > Lolium > Lolium rigidum. The sequence goes on along the minus strand of NC_061509.1, from coordinate 289,880,286 downwards.
CGGAGGAGAGGGGTTGCGGTACTTGTCCCTACCAGAGTACATTGCATCCTTTCCCTTTCTTGGATCTGACGGAGGCATCTTTGATGGTTCCGGGATTGGATTTGGGTGTTCTCTGATTTTCCTTCTGCGTTTCGAGGATCCGGTTCGCGATTCATCATCTCGATGGCGATTGTCGTAGGCGTCCTTCTGCGCAGTGGAGACGCAATGCTCTGGGTTAGATTCCAATTTGCGCGAAGTGTCTGCCTTGCTCTGCTGCCTCATTGCTGAAGTGACGAGCGTACGTACGTAGTTGATGTCGATCTCCTCGTCCTTTTTCTTCAAGATCTCCGCAGCCTTCTTCATATTGTCCTTCGGAGTGGCGTATGGCTGCTGCTCGGTCGGAGTTGCGAAGGTGATCTTACGGGGAGCTATCAATTCTCGCCGGATTTTTTCGACCTCCTGATGAGCCTCAACGATCTTATCCTCCCAATGCTTCCGGAGTTCCTTGACCTTCGCCAATCCTTCGTCTACCTCCTGCTCGCGCTGGATGAAGCCTTCCACAAAAACTGCGGCGTGCTTCCTTTCATCAAGCATTGCAGCTGCGGTGTCGGCGAACTTCTTGGCTGTGGCCAGCATCTCCAGTCTCTTGGCTTCTAGCGCTTCTGCGTCTTCGGGAGTGATGGGTTTGTTGAGAATATCCGAGTGATAAATTGCATCCATGCCTGCTTGTTCAACCATCTCCTCAGGCGACAGGAATTCCTCATGCGGTCGTTCCCGCGACATTGGAGATCCTTGACGGGATGGCTGGGGGTCGGATTGGGTGTTTGCATCTTCTGATTCACGTTGTTCCAGCGCCGCCAAGGTCGCAAGTACCTGCTTAGGCTGGTCAGATTCAACTTCAGGCTGATCACCGTATCCGTATTCCCCTAGCTTGCGGTTGAACTCTTCAGTATCCATGGAGGGGGTATCCCCGGAAATTGGGCTTAGGTTCCCCAAAATTGACTCTTCGGCCGGAGTTCCGCTTTCTCCGACAGGCTCGCCCTGATCCGGAGCAGCGTTGTTTTCCGATGCCTCCACCTGCTCGGGACCAGCTCCGACTTCTTGAGGGGCGGTTCCGGCGGTATGGGCCAAGAAGTGTACGAAGTGGCACCTCTGCTTTTCTAACACTTGGGAGACCCAGGCGGATCTGCATTGGTCTTCCACCGTTATTTCCTGCTCATGGGCAGATTGGGTGGGTTTTGAAATTTCCAGATCCAAGGCGGAACCTTCCTTAGGAAGCTCCTGCATCTCAGATCGGATCTTCGCGACTGCGTCCTGCTCAGCGGCTGTCGTGTCAGCGCTACTTACCAGTGGGTTTCTGTCGGAATCGACGGTTTCCCCGATGAAGATGTGTATGCCGCCAACTGGGACGACGGAGAGCTTGACGGGGTTTGTGTTAGCCGGAATCCAGCACTCATCCGGAGGGACTAACGGCAGATTTCAGGCGTAAAGGACGCGCCCCACAGTGATGCGTGTAGTTGACACGTCCGTTGGGAACCCCAAGAGGAAGGTGTGATGCGCACAGCGGCAAGTTTCCCTCAGTAAGAAACCAAGGTTTAATCGAACCAGTAGGAGTCAAGAAGCACGTTGAAGGTTGATGGCGGCGGGATGTAGTGCGGCGCAACACCGGAGATTCCGGCGCCAACGTGGAACCTGCACAACACAACCAAAGTACTTTGCCCCAACGAAACAGCGAGGTTGTCAATCTCACCGGCTTGCTGTAACAATGGATTAGATGTATAGTGTGGATGATGATTGTTTGCGGAAAACGAGTAGAACAAGTATTGCAGTAGATTGTATTTCAGTATAGAGAATTGGACCGGGGTCCACAGTTCACTAGAGGTGTCTCTCCCATAAGATAAACAGCATGTTGGGTGAACAAATTACAGTTGGGCAATTGACAAATAAAGAGGGCATGACCATGGACATACATATTATGATGAGTATAGTGAGATTTAATTGGGCATTACGACAAAGTACATAGACCGCTATCCAGCATGCATCTATGCCTAAAAAGTCCACCTTCGAGTTATCATCCGAACCCCTTCCAAGTATTAAGTTGCTAACAACAGACAATTGCATTAAGTATTGCGCGTAATGTAATCGGTGACTACATCCTTGAACATAGCACCAATGTTTTATCCCTAGTGGCAACAAGACATCCATAACCTTAGAGGTTCTTGTCACCCCTCCAGATTCACGGAGACATGAACCCACTATCGAGCATAAATACTCCCTCTTGGAGTTACTAGCATCAACTTGGCCGAGCATCTACTAATAACGGAGAGCATGCAAGATCATAAACAACACATAGACATAACTTTGATAATCAACATAACAAGTATTCTCTATTCATCGGATCCCAACAAACGCAACATATAGAATTATAGATAGATGATCTTGATCATGTTAGGCAGCTCACAAGATCCGACAATTAAGCACAATGGGGAGAAGACAACCATCTAGCTACCGCTATGGACCCATAGTCCAGGGGTAGACTACTCACACATCACTCCGGAGGTGACCATGGCGGCGTAGAGTCCTCCGGGAGATGATTCCCCTCTCCGACAGGGGTGCCGGAGGCGATCTCCTGAATCCCCGAGATGGGATTGGCGGCGGCGGCGTCTCGGGAAGGTTTTCCGTATCGTGGCTCCCGGTACTGGGGGTTTCGCGACGGAGGCTTTAAGTAGGCGGAAGGGCAGGTCAGGAGGCGGCACGAGGGGCCCACACCATAGGGCCGCGCGGCCAAGGGGGGGGCCGCGCCGCCCTAGGGTGTGGCCACCTCGTGGCCCCACTTCGTCTCCTCTTCGGTCTTCTGGAAGCTTCGTGGCAAAATAGGACCCTGGGCGTTGATTTCGTCCAATTCCGAGAATATTTCGTTACTAGGATTTCGAAACCAAAAACAGTAGAAAACAAAGAATCGGCACTTCGGCATCTTGTTAATAGGTTAGTTCCGTAAAATGCACGAATATGACATAAAGTGTGCATAAAACATGTAGATAACATCAATAATGTGGCATGGAACATAAGAAATTATCGATACGTTGGAGACGTATCGCATCCCCAAGCTTAGTTCTGCTCGTCCCGAGCAGGTAAAACGATAACAAAGATAATTTCTGGAGTGACATGCCATCATAACCTTGATCATACTGTTTGTAAAGCATATGTAGTGAATGCAGCGATCAAAACAATGTATATGACATGAGTAAACAAGTGAATCATAAAGCAAAGACTTTTCATGAATAGTACTTCAAGACAAGCATCAATAAGTCTTGCATAAGAGTTAACTCATAAAGCAATAATTCAAAGTAAAAGCATTGAAGCAACACAAAGGAAGATTAAGTTTCAGCGGTTGCTTTCAACTTGTAACATGTATATCTCATGGATATTGTCAACATAGAGTAATATAATAAGTGCAATATGCAAGTATGTAGGAATCAATGCACGAGTTCACACAAGTGTTTGCTTCTTGAGGTGGAGAGAAATAGGTGAACCGACTCAACAATGAAAGTAAAAGAATGGTCCTCCATAGAGGAAAAGCATCGATTGCTATATTTGTGCTAGAGCTTTGATTTTGAAAACATGAAACAATTTTGTCAACGGTAGTAATAAAGCATATGTATCATGTAAATTATATCTTATAAGTTGCAAGCCTCATGCATAGTATACTAATAGTGCCCGCACCTTGTCCTAATTAGCTTGGACTACCGGATCATCACAATGCACATGTTTTAACCAAGTGTCACAAAGGGGTACCTCTATGCCGCTCGTACAAAGGTCTAAGGAGAAAGCTCGCATTGGATTTCTCGCTATTGATTATTCTCAACTTAGACATCCATACCGGGACAACATAGACAACAGATAATGGACTCCTCTTTTATGCATAAGCATGTAACAACAATTAATAATTTTCTCATATGAGATTGAGGATATATGTCCAAAACTGAAACTTCCACCATGGATCATGGCTTTAGTTAGCGGCCCAATGTTCTTCTCTAACAATATGCATGCTTAACCATAAGGTGGTAGATCTCTCTTACTTCGGACAAGACGAACATGCATAGCAACTCACATGAAATTCAACAAAGAGTAGTTGATGGCGTCCCCGGTGAACATGGTTATCGCACAACAAGCAACTTAATAAGAGATAAAGTGCATAAGTACATATTCAATACCACAATAGTTTTTAAGCTATTTGTCCCATGAGCTATATATTGCAAAGGTGAATGATGGAATTTTAAAGATAGCACTCAAGCAATTTACTTTGGAATGGCGGAAAATACCATGTAGTAGGTAGGTATGGTGGACACAAATGGCATAGTGGTTGGCTCAAGTATTTTGGATGCATGAGAGGTAATCCCTCTCGATACAAGGTTTAGGCTAGCAAGGCTTATTTGAAACAAACACAAGGATGAACCGGTGCAGCAAAACTCACATAAAAGACATATTGAAAACATTATAAGACTCTACACCGTCTTCCTTGTTGTTCAAACTCAATACTAGAAATTATCTAGACCTTAGAGAAACCAAATAGGCAAACCAAATTTTAGCATGCTCTATGTATTTCTTCATTAATGGGTGCAAAGTATTTGATGCAAGAGCTTAAACATGAGCACAACAATTGCCAAGTATCACATTACCCAAGACATTTTTAGCAATTACTACATGTATCATTTTCCAATTCCAACCATATAACAATTTAACGAAGAAGAAACTTCGCCATGAATACTATGAGTAGAAACTAAGGACATACTTGTCCATATGCTACAGCGGAGCGTGTCTCTCTCCCACAAAGTGAATGCTAGGATCCATTTTATTCAAACAAAACAAAAACAAAAACAAACCGACGCTCCAAGCAAAACACATAAGATGTGATGGAATAAAAATATAGTTTCAGTGGAGGAACCTGATAATGTTGTCGATGAAGAAGGGGATGCCTTGGGCATCCCCAAGCTTAGACGCTTGAGTCTTCTTAGAATATGCAGGGGTGAACCACCGGGGCATCCCCAAGCTTAGAGCTTTCACTCTCCTTGATCATGTTGCATCATACTCCTCTCTTGATCCTTGAAAACTTCCTCCACACCAAACTTAGAACAACTCATTAGAGGGTTAGCGACAATAAAAATTAACATGTTCAGAGGTGACATAATCATTCTTAACACTTCTGGGCATTGCATAAAGCTACTGGACATTAATGGATCAAAGAAATTCATCCAACATAGCAAAAGAGGCAATGCGAAATAAAAGGCAGAATCTGTCAAAACAGAACAGTTCGTATTGACGAATTTTATAGAGGCACCAGACTTGCTCAAATGAAAATGCTCAAATTGAATGAAAGTTGCGTACATATCTGAGGATCACTCACGTAAATTGGCATAATTTTCTGAGTTACCTACAGAGAAAACAGCCCAGATTCGTGACAGCAAAGAAATCTGTTTCTGCGCAGTAATCCAAATCTAGTATGAACTTTTCTATCAACGACTTTACTTGGCACAACAAAACACTAAACTAAGATAAGGAGAGGTTGCTACAGTAGTAAACAACTTCCAAGACACAAAATAAAAACAAAGTACTGTAGGTAAAAACCATGGGTTGTCTCCCATAAGTGCTTTTCTTTAACGCCTTTAAGCTAGG